>NW_024070211.1:44491805-44763469 GCF_014754425.2 Oryx dammah | reverse complement strand
ATACTATTTTGTCTTGATTATCCTTTGTGGTTATTATTTCTTTTTACCCTGAATTTTGTTAGTTTAAAGCAAATAGAACCGTGAACGTGCGTATGTATCTAACCATTGCTTCACTGGAAACTAGGGTTTCCAGACTCCCTATCCAGTGGTCTTTCTTTATAGAATGCTGCTACTTTTACATGAAAGCAGTTCATAAGTCTTTTTGTCTCATTGTGAACTTTATGAGACATTTCTTAGAACTATGATTTTAACTATTAGAACTTTTTAGGGCTTTTAGAAAAAATTCTAAAACTTGAAACATTTCAGACCATGTAGTCTGTGTTTCTTCATTCTGTCTTAGGGGATAAAATCTTCCCACAAATTTTCATTTTATCTAAATAAAACATGTTAAAATTTTTCAGAGAAGCATTCAGAAAAGAAAGAGTAAGCAGGGAAAATTGAGATAAAAAATAACTGAATTCTTGAATAATTTTCTTTGATATTTTCTGTTGTTCTAATTTTTTAAAAAATTTGTGTTCTGAACTATGGATCCCACATTGGGTTTACACTGCTTGTGCTTGGACTGAATTACCTTCAGGGTATAAACCTTTATTTCTGTTAGTAATATATCAGCAAGTTAAGGAAGATAGAAATTAGCATTTCTGAATATAAATTTCTCACCTTACAGATACCTTGAAGATAGTCTTCTGCTTCCATCACCCCTTGTCTCTGTGTTTTCTGTGTGCTTTAGTATGCTATTTGTACCTCTCATAAGTCAGCTACCCTTACTTTAAGTGCTTTAACGTTCCTTAACTGGGAGGAGGAAATCCTCTTTTTTTTTTTTTTTTTTGATGCTTTCCTTTGCTGTGGCCATTTTTGCCTCCTGAGCCATTGAGTTCTACCCTTTACATGCTGCTTTTCATGTCCTGTGACTTTGGAATTTTCCTTCAAATCATAATTCATCTCACATTCATTCTACGCTAGGGTTCATTGTATTGACTCTTTCCCTCCATTCCTCTTGTGCAATACAGAAGCTTTTCTGTTCCTCCCCTTCCCGTCATTCCCCTCGTAACTTCAGCAGTTTTTCTTCATAGCACTTTTCTTTTAGTTGTTGCTTTTCTCCTGTGATGCTTGTATCTGTTAATGTTCCCATTATCTATATTTGATTGTTTATACTTGATTTTAAACTACCCTTCACTTTTATGTTATTTTTCTTTTCAGTTTTATTGAGATATAATTGACATGTAGCACTCTAAATTTAACGTGTAGAATGATCATTTGACTTACATACGTAAAATGATTATCACAATGTTCAGTGAATATTCATCATTCTCATATAGATACAAAATTAAGGAAATAGGTAAAAAACAGTTTTTCCCCTTGTGATGAGAACTCTTAGGATTTACTCTGTTAACAGTTTTCATTTTATTTATTTATTTATTTATTTTTATTTTTTGGCCATATCAAGCAATATGTGGGATCTTAGTTCCCCAACCAGGGATCAAACATGCATACCCTGCATTGGAAACTCAGAGTCTTAGCCACTGGGTCACCAGGGAACTCGGTCTTAACACCTTTCTTATATAGCATAGAGCAGTGTTAATTGTTTGTATCCTATATATTAGATCCCTAGTACTTATTTATTTTACAACTGAACACTTGGACATTTTGACTGCCTTCATCCCATTCCCCTTACCTGTTCCCCTCTGCCTGTGTTAACCACGGATCTTATTGCTTTTTCTGTGAGTTTTTTTTTAAAAATATAATTAACCTACAACATTATGTTAGTTTGTGTTATACAACATAGTGGTTTGTTATCTCTATACATTTCAAAATGATCACCAAGATAAGTCTAGTTATGGTATATCACCATACAAAGACATCACATAGTTATTTACTATATTCCCCACAGCGTGCATTTCATACCCATGACTCATTTATTCTGAAAGTAGAATTTTATACCTCTTCGTCTCCTTCACCTATTCCTTTTCTTCCCTCCAACCCCTTCTTCTCTGGCTACTGCCTGTGTCTTCTCTGTATCCCTGCCTGTGTTTCTGTTTAGTTTTGTTTGTTCATTTGTTTGGTTTTTTAGATTCAACATAAAAGTAAAATCATATAGTGTATTTGTTCACCTATCAGTGAACAATATCGGGTTGCTTAGGTATTTTGGCCTGGCTTTTATTTTTAAAAACATAAATATATTACAGTATGCTGCCCAAGAGCCATCATTCTCAAGATGTGACAGTGACAGTGTAAAACCCTAGGTAAACTGGAGAGCAGTTCTGAGTCTTAGATTTTATTTTATTTTTTTAATCACATTCTGCCTTATACTCTAGGCTCAAGGACTTCCATTGATAATGGTTCAGTCTCTACCTAGGAAGATATGTTCCTTTGCTAGAGTATGCCACTTAATGTAGCACTTTGGAACAGCCTGAAAGCTTGTGTTCTTTTTACCATTTGGAACTTAATTGGTAAAACATGTGTTGAGTAGCCACTGTGTATCTAGAATTACAGAAACACAAAAGACAAGTGTCTTGGTTCCTTCTTTCCTGGAAATTTATGTCTAATTGAGCAAATATACAATTCATAAAGACATATTTGCTAACATTACAAAACTATAGGGGAGTTTTTTTTAATTAATAACTTTTATAAACTAAAATAGTGAACATCTATAAAAATCATATAGATCCCCATCAGTTTTCTGATAGGCTTAAATGGCATTAAACTAGCCTGTAGCAAATTATTAGTTAATATTTGTCAATACTGGATTAACATTTGGTTAGAATTTTAAATAGCTTCAAGAATAACGTGGATTAGGAATAAAAGAGAAGGCAGTTTGTACTTTAAAAATCAGAGTTGTTAAACTTGAAGAGTCACTTTGTCATAAATGTATTCTAAATGTGACATTTTTTTCTTTCTTTAAGCAACCTGTCACACAATAGGCGTGTGCCAAAGATTGGCCCTTATCCAGATTATTCTTCTTCCTCATACATTGAAGATTCTATCCATCACACTGACAGCATTGTGAAGAACATTTCCTCTGAGCATTCAATGTCCAGCACACCTTTGACTCTAGGGGAAAAGAACCGAAACTCAATTAACTATGAACGGCAGCAAGCACAAGCTCGAATCCCCAGCCCTGAAACAAGCGTCACCAGCTTGTCTACCAACACCACAACCACAAACACCACTGGCCTCACTCCAAGTACCGGCATGACCACTATATCCGAGGTGCCATACCCAGATGAAACAAGTCTGCATGCCACCAATGTTTCACAGCCAGTCGGGCCAACCCCTGTCTGCCTACAACTGACCGAAGAAGACTTGGAGACCAACAAGCTGGACCCAAAAGAAGTCGATAAAAACCTCAAGGAAAGTTCTGATGAGAATCTCATGGAGCATTCTCTTAAACAATTCAGTGGGCCAGACCCACTGAGCAGTACCAGTTCTAGCTTGCTTTACCCACTTATAAAGCTTGCAGTTGAAGTGACTGGGCAGCAGGACTTCACACAGGCTGCAAATGGCCAAGCATGTTTAATTCCTGATGTCCCACCCACTCAGATCTATCCTCTCCCCAAGCAACAGAACCTTCCTAAGAGACCTACTAGTTTGCCTTTAAACACCAAAAATTCGACAAAGGAGCCCAGGCTGAAATTTGGCAGCAAGCACAAATCAAACTTGAAACAAGTAGAAACTGGAGTTGCCAAGATGAATACAATCAATGCTGCAGAACCTCATATAGTGACAGTCACTATGAATGGTGTGGCAGGTAGAAACCACAGCGTTAATTCCCATACTGCCACTACTCAGTATGCCAATGGGGTAGTACCATCTGGCCAGACAGCTAACACAGTGGCACACAGAGCCCAAGAAATGCTGCAGAATCAATTCATTGGTGAGGACACTCGGCTGAATATTAATTCCAGTCCTGATGAGCATGAACCTTTACTGAGACGAGAGCAGCAGGCTGGCCATGATGAAGGTGTTCTGGATCGTCTTGTGGACAGGAGAGAACGGCCCCTAGAAGGCGGCCGAACTAATTCCAACAACAACAACAGCAATCCATGTTCCGAGCAAGAAGTTCTCACACAGGGTGTTCCAACCACAGTAGCAGACCCCGGACCATCAAAGCCTAGACGAGCACAGAGGCCTAATTCTCTGGATCTTTCAGCCACCAATGTCCTTGATGGCAGCAGTTTGCAGTGTAAGTGGAGGGATTGTGTAAATGGAGGGATTCTGAGACCATTTAAATATAGTTAGCTAGAAACAGATTATGTTTCAACTAGCAGTTATTTACTTTTACCACATTTGGTTGGATTTCAAAAGTAATTAGACATTTGTTTTTAAAAAGGTAATTTTTTTGCTGATAATTAAAAAGTCAGTGTCACAATAATCAGAATAATTACCAACTTAATGTGTATCTTATGTAGCTTCTGGCTTATAATGCAGCTCACATATTTGCTGTGCATAGTTGAGATTTTGTACTTTCTAGTTTAAAGCATCCGAGTAAAATGATACCAATACAACTTTAGAAGCCCTTTGTTTATTATATACACATTTAGGCTTTATCAGACTAATCTTAATAAATCTGAAAAGTGCAGAGAAAATTCAGAAAAGTCACTGTAAAGAAACTAAAAAGTTATTCTTGGTTTTTCATGTCAGTTTTTTCAGGAGCTGTGTGCCTATAGCATTGTGCTATGGGGCCCTTAGCCACTTACACAAATAACTTCATACTTGGTTTATGGCCCTTGAGGGATTATAACACAAGACAGAAAAGCTCACTAAAATCTTCACTAAAGACAGGAGAGCTCACTAAAACAGTCATTATTGTACAAAATGATATTTCTTTTAGACTGATAGCAGTTACGAAGAAGTCACATTTTGTTTGTTGTCAAAGACTACAAAATAGGCTAATGGGATTAGGTTGTCAAAAAATCAGTAGAATCTAGTCCCTTGCTTGAGTAGCTTATATTGAAGAGTTGACATAAATTATAGCAAGGGTCCACATCTGTAAAATGTCTTGTCAGGTATGGGAAGGGGAAATTACTAGAAAATTTACACTCTAGTGTTTATGTCATTCTTCTGAAAAATAATTATATTCTAGGTGCCTGCTTTGATCACGAAATAGAAAGATTAAATGCATTTTGCCAAGTTAGGATTTCTACCAATAATCAAAGGATTTGAGAATATAGTTGAGAACTTGGAATTTTCTCCTCTGTTTTTGCTTTTTGAAGTTTTTCTGTATTTTCTTCCTTGCCTATGGAATAATTAAACCAATTATAGAAACATTGTGCTTAAAGAATCTCAAAAATAATTTGGTAAAGATAGAAAAATACTATCTGGCATCATGAATTTCAAGAAATGTCTGGTAGCTTCTCCTGTAGACATTCATTTGATCTCTTTTCCATTTACAACCGTAATTTTCATTTTTTAGTAGTTTCTTTATGTATAGTTCATTTTTCTGCACTTTTATTTTCAGTAGGTGACTCAACACAAGATGGCAAATCAGGATCTGGTGAAAAGATCAAGAAACGAGTGAAAACTCCCTATTCTCTTAAGCGGTGGCGCCCCTCCACCTGGGTCATTTCCACTGAACCACTGGACTGTGAGGTCAACAACAATGGCAAAGACAGGGCAGTGCATTCCAAATCCAGCACCACTGTTTACCTTGCAGACGGAGGCACCGCCACGACGATGGTGTCTAAAGATATAGGGATGAACTGTCTGTGAAATGTTTTCAAACCTATGGAGTGAAATTATTTTTTGCATCATTTAAATGTGCAGAAGACATTAAAAGAAAAAACTGCTTTATCCTCCTGTCAGTACCCCCTCCTACCCCTGCAACAAGGACTTGCTTTAAATAGATTTCAGCTATGCAGAAAAATTTAGCTTATGCTTCCATATTTTTTAATTTTTTTTAAGTTTTGCACTTTTGTTTAGTCTCGCTAAAGTTATATTTGTCTGTTATGACCACAGAATTATATGTGTGTGTATCAAAAGTGGTCTCAAAATATTTTTTAAGAAAAAAAAAGCAGAAACAATGTATTGCTGATAATCAGTTTGGACCAGTTTCTAAAGGTCATTAAATCAGAAGCAAATTAAGACAGGTTTGACTGCAGTGGTGTCTGGTATCCATGTTTTATTTCTGGGCACAAGCTAGTTTGTATGTTGATACGTTCCTGAACGCATTATCTGTTGGACATTCTTTTCTCTGTGTTTTGTTTGAATGTGCAATAGTCTATAGGCCACAAATAAGCTTTCTCGTAAGCTCTCTTCCTAACAGAGCACACATTCTTCCAAGATCTGAACATATTCCTTCCCCACCCTCCATACTATTGGCAGGTCAGTTCTTTGACAGTGAGTTTTTGCACAAGAGAAAGCAGCTACCTGATTTCTTGCTTTCTCTCTCCTTATGGGGAATGCAGAAACTTTGTCTCAAAGGGCTCTAAAGAAGGAACCACCAAAACCTAATTTGAAATGCCATTTCTTTTATCCTTCCAAATCCTAAACATTTCCTTCCGGGCATTTTAATAAACATACTTGGTTTCTGGTTTTGGAAGTTCGTAAGAGCACAGAACAAAGAGCAAGTCAAATATTAGCTGTTTTCCATTTTATTTTTTATATATATGTTCATGTTCCATATTCATTTATTTAAGAAGCACATTTTTATCAGAAAACTTATAGAGCTTTCCTTATGGAATTTTTAAGTAGGTAGATCATTAACACAATGTAGTATTATAGTCTTCATTCTCTGAATACGCTATGTTTGACATAAGTAAAATTACATCCTGTTTAAAGTAACTTCAAAAGTAATTCATAATTGTGAACCTGTAGTATCTTTTTTTATTCTTTTCCCAAACGAGGCCTGGTAACTTTATCTGGAAATTATTCCTTTTCCCATGACCTAGAACACTGTGTGGAAAAATCATTCAACTGGCATGCCAAGTCCCTGTGGAAGGAAGAATTGCTGCCAAACCTATCATTTTTGAGCAGACTGAGACTTACCTCTCTCTCTTCAAAACTGTGTTTCTTCACTAATCTTATTTTCATAGTTTTTCCATTTGCCAGTTTTTACGTCATCTTTGATATGTGAGCACCGTTTTATGATTTTACATTATATTAGAATGTACCTTTTAGTGATAACATCATGTATATTCAGATCATGTTTGTTTTTTAAAGCTTCCTTTGCTTCTTTCATTACTGATAATCGTCTCTAAAACAACCTCTGCATGTTTTTTCTTTTCAAATAAAGCACTTTATGTCAAATAAGGGACTTTTTTATAAGCACAAATTATTTTCTATCAATTTGCAAATAGTGAAGAGCTCACTTTTCCCCCCAGATTCTCAGATTACTTCATAGACTTCCAGTTCTAAGATTTCTCTGGAAATAAAAAGCTCACAGGAAAACACAAATTCCTGATTGAGATTTTTATCTCCTCAACAAAGTTTTCACACTCAAATTCTTCTATCTGCATCACTTAGCTAAAGATAGACTCTATTTCTCAATTTGCTATCCAAAATATGTATGACTTACTTGTGTCTATAAGCCTTCTTTTGTTTGCCATCTATTGTGATCTTACGAAGAGAGATGTCACAGTGCTTAACCATTTATTCAGCTGGATTGCTGAACACAGTTTTGAAATCTTAGAAATGACATTATTTTGCTAGTGCCCGAGATTTCCACCTTTTGTATTTTATTGGCCCTTCTATTCATTCAGACCCTTAATATATTTTTCAGTCATCTGGCATAAAAATTTTTCAATTTATTTTTTTATCTATGTAATGATTTATTTATGTTTTTTCCTGTAAAATTTCCCTTGGTTCTCTTAATTTTAAATGTCTTCCAACTGAATTTCAGGATATTATTTTTAAGTAATTGTAGAACATCTTTGAGTCAAAATAAATTATATTTCTTCTTCAATTGGAAGCATCAAAGATAAATGACCATTTGAGGTCTAACTGATCTTTTCCAGACAGAAGAAGAGTTGCCTTACATTCTACTACACTGTGTTTGGGCCAGTTGATTGTAAGTTTTTCAGGACTTTTTGGTATTTAATAGTAAAATGCTCTCAAAAATTGGTATACCAAATTAAAATAACTCCTTATAGTTTCCCATTTTATGCAAGCATGCTTAAAACAAATAATTTTCTTTCTCTTTTATTAGCAGACTCTTGGTAAAGTAGGAGAAAGAGTGTAGATCATTTTAATTTACCTCAGACTGATTTAGAATCTGTTTGCAAATATACAATCAAGCAAAATTACATAAAATACTAATCTGCAAACTATTTAATAATAAATGTATCTTAAATCTAATATTTAAATGTATTCAAACATTTTTGCATGTAGAAAAGCATTTGGGCTCCTTTGAATAAGAGGTCATTCATTTAATAAAAAAATACTAAAATTCAACCTTAAAAGTATTATAACCTTAAAAGCATCATAATAGGTAATCAAAATAATTCCCTTAACTATCATAATTGTATATCAGAACTAAGTCTTTGAAAGAACTTAATTTGAATTGAATGTAGACAAATGATTTAATGATAGTTCCTAAAAAGTTCCCTCTTTTTAAATGCATAGTTGGTGGGAAAAAAAGTACTGGTGTAAAAAGCTATGGGAAGGCAAAGGAGTAGATACAAATAGTAATTGGCCATTTATTACATACTGAATGCTGCAATATAAATACATTATCTCTTTGATTCCTCATAACAACCATACGAGGATTATGGTTAACATTCCCATTTTACAGTAGGGGAAGTTGAAGCTAAGAGAAGCTAACTAGTTTGCCTGAGGTCTACACCTTGTAATTGACAAAGCTGTGATTTTTTAACCTAGGCTTGCTCTCTTCACATCTCTTTCGTCCACACCACACTGCCTACACGCTGTATGACAGAATGCATGACAGACTAACATTTTGTAAGAAATTTAGTCATTAAACTCCAGCACAATTGTGGCTTGAATATAAGCCAAACCAGATACCTTAATGGCTTTAGAGTTAGGAAAACATAGGAAGATGTACGGACATGTCTGTGGTGTTTGTTGCTTGAGAAATAATTACTAATTCAAGACAAAATTCAATCCCACATGTGCCATCATGAATCTTAAAATCATTTAACTTCTCTTCACTCCCGACATTCTTATATTGCAAAACTAAATGGGAAAGGCAAAGGTGAATTGTGGGAACAGAGACCTTTTCCTAAACTGATTCCATTCTTGATGTGGTGGAATTAATTTAATGTGTCCCATCAGTCCTTGCACTTCATTTTGAAAATTTCTACCTTTAATGACTTTAGAAGATTTTACTAATCCAGAGAACTAATAGAAGAGGCTACAGGAAGAATAGAAGGAAAATACTGTTTTTATAAAGCAATTTGTATAGCCTTAATGTGTTGGTTCTGAATGTAACAATAATTAAATAAAGGTAGGAACACTCAAATAAGTATGTGTTTCAGTGGGAATTATCACAAAATTTGGCAAGTATGTTTATTTAAAATATTTTCCATCCTGGCTTCTAAAGCCAAATGAAATTCAACAAACTTTTTTTTTCTTATTTATAAAAATAAGTATTTCATTGGAGGTAATTAGCTCCTAGAATGTGAAATTACATTCTATTTCTATACAACCTTTTATAAATTTATGTTAAACTTACTACCAGTTGTATGCAGGCTATAACTATCAATAACTATTCACAGATTGCTATATATATTACTCTATCTTCCAAGCTAACTTCTTAAACTTAGAATCTGTACACACATGCTGGTTGATTATCTAGATCAGTTATCCTGGAAATTATGTAATTCTCCCATAGACACCCCAGGAGTCTTTCAGAGTAAGATTTTTCTAAATATTCATACCTTTTACTGTCAGTTTGCTCATCAGCAAATAAAACTTCATTTTAACTTTTAGATTCTGAACTATGTAAACTTTAGCCAAAACTACCTTGTGTGATCCACTCCTAGATGATAATCCTTGATTAAGTAAATCTGGCAAATCACTATTTGAACTAGTTTACACAGATATTATCAAAAGTAGGCTTTTCTTTAGGTTCCCTGATTAACATACAAGAAAAGAGGAAATCCCAGGATGGCACTCTGGGTCTACTTTATTTCATTCACCTCTTAGTTTCTGTCTTACTCTGTCCCTTGGTTATCTGACTTGCAGTCTTCTGTGTTTGGAAGGTTTTCTTCACATCTATTCTGCTTCCCTCCTGTTTAATTTTGTATCTGTCTCTTAACCAGCAGATAAAATAAAAAGGAGGGTGACCAACTGGTCATCCTCTCCAACATTTGTTATTCAGTATGCTTCAAGCTTCTCGACACTTAAGTCTCAGTTCTTCACACAAAATTTCTTTTGTTCCTTTACCATTTTCTCAATTTTTACTATTTTCATACCTACTTATATTTAAGAACACCTAAAATTATGCTTTGTTATAGTCAAGTTCATTACTCCATTTATGGCTTAAAAGGGTAGAATTGAGAATTAAGATGTTTCCATTTGACAGTAGATCTAACCGTCAGATTGTCAGCAAATCAGCACTTCAGTTTATATTACCTAACTTTTTTTTATCAAATTGTGGAGTTCTGTGATTTTATACAATAGTTCATAACTGAAAAACCGTGCATACACAATTGTATATCACTTTATTGTTATTTTTAACCTATATTGCAGCAGGCTTAGCATTATGATTGAGCCACAACATTTTACATATTTCTTTGCATCAAATATTAAACATAAAATGCAAGATTAACTTTTGAAAGCAAACCCTACAACAATCAAGTATTATCTACAAACATTTTTGCAGACCACTTTTGAAATACTTGTCATTGTTTTGCAACATAGACTGGACTATAACAACTTTGATTTAACTTTTAAGTGACTGGTTAAAATTGAGTGTTGTACATATAAAGAAAAGGTTTATCTCATGGCTGGTAACATTTGAAAAGTAAATATTTAAGAACTTATGCTGTGTATTAAAATTATGCCCCAAATAAATATATCTTGAAAAGTCTGATTCCGTTATTACTGTGATATCCATCGTGTTACTATTAAATGTTATAAAATTAATTTTTTAAACTTAGTTTGAGACCCAGATTTTAAAATCTGGGTAAGAGACAAAGAATCTTATCACTGATATTAGCACGTCCAGTTTATGACAATATTTAAGCAAATTACTGTATTTTAAACTGCAACTTGTTTTTGTCATTAATATTTTAAAAGGCAACATGTAGGTTTTTTTCCATTTTATTTGTACTTTAAGATTTCAAATCCATCTTCCTGTTTTAGACTCACTCTATAGACATAATATTACTTAAAAACTCAGGGTCCCTTTCATCCCTTTGCACATTGAAAAACTTCAATTGATAGCAAACAAGCAATTAGATACAGTTGAATATTTAAATTTTTGTTACACACAGAGTTCATTTAATGTTTCATCTTATGATTTGACTTAACTTACATAGATAACAGATTTCATTAATCATAAAACTTGCCCAGTTTTATAATTACAGAATAGAGGGAAATGACTCAACCAACTCGCTACGTGTTGCAGCATATGTAGGCCTTAGAGTTGAAGCGCAGTCTTCAGCTCGTTTCTGTTCTTTGGTTAAATAGTTATACATGAGACAGTTCATTTCATTTCATTTTTTAATGGGGGAATTTGGTAAAGTAGTTCCTCAGAAATAAAATTTTTCAAGAGGTAATTTAACATTATTAAACTGTCTTCAAAAGTGAACTAGTGAGTTTATAGCTTTAGTAATAGCTTGGATGGTTTTGAGAAGGTAACCTACGGTAACCTATTTATCATATCATCACATCCAAATAGAATTTTTCTTCCAGACAAGTTCAAGCTCCAAATTAGTAAGCTGTACATTTAAAATCCTTGCAGTGACGTTACTTATAACAAGTCTCTTGTCTCAGGCTCTCCACCTTATTACCAACCCTCTGAAGTGTGATAGGGAAACACATTTTTAAAGCTTAACAGTAAGAAAACTGAAATACTAATAAAATATGAACTTCAAAGATAAGTCCTGGTTTAATGCTAAATCGCTTGGAGTCTGTGGCTTTTCTTTTTCTGGTCACATTTATTTATTTAAGCAGTTTTTGTATGCCTTGTCATGTTTCCATAGAGATCATATTGTGTAAGTGTTTGTATAAGCTGGAATCATCCTTAATTTTCTGTTGATAATTTTTCAGATGAAGATAAGTGGATAATTGTAAAATACACTAACTCTTAGGGTGTTGTAGTAGCTGAAACATGGAAATGTGTAGCCACCGTGCTTTTTCTAAATGGACAGGAGAAACATAAGCTACAGAGTATTCATTTCTGAGGATGCTTTTCTATAATGAGAAAGGCTGAAAAATATTGGCAATTCCTCAGAACCCTCTTTCTTGTTAACGGGTATCTCTTGTTGGTGTGTTTTGCTCTTACATTACCAATAGAATATCATATATGAATTTATGAATAATTGCTTTCAATTATTTTGCTTTTGTATAAGCCGTCTGAGACCTTGCTATGCTGTATAAGTTGTGTTTGATGGATCGGTGTGAGTATGAAATAAAGCAAATCACTTTTCTTTTGTATTATCTATGGATGCCACTATGAAAGCTGACATTAAGCCACTAAAGAGTTTTCTATGAATAATTGTAAGTAAATGCTTTGATATATATAAACCTAAGTAAAAAGATTGTATTGATACAGAGACATTCGAGAAGGAGATTTTAAGGGAGTTCTTTAGGTTTAAAAAAAGGCTTGCTGTAAAATGGTGCATTATTCCATTTATTAAAGATCATATTAATGACAACAGTGATTGTATCTTGATTTTATGAGGTTATCAGCAAATATGATTGTTAGTATGATATTTTAGGTATTTTGCATCAGAATAGCAATTGTTTCATATAGTATGACTTTCACTACTCAGTATGATACATCAAAAAAAAAAATCAACTAACAGAATAATAGTTGCACACTCACTGTATGCCAGGTATGGTGTTACTTATTTTATGTATGTTGGTAATTCTTATAGCAGTTCTACAAAATGCATATTACTATTCCCATTTTATATAAAAAATGACTCAGAGAAGTCAGACACCTTGCCTAAAGCCACGGGCCTTGTAAAGATGAGATTCTAATGTATTTTCCATTTTGCTTTTAACTATATAGTTTTCAGTTTCTGCTTATAGGAAGAGAAACTCAAAATTAAAAATGGAAATCACCTAGTAGCTCAATAGAGTAGCCAGGAACATAAAATGAAGCAATTTGAGATTACTGAAAAGTTACCAAAACAACTATCTTTATTGACCTGACAATGCAGTTGTGCTTCACAGCATCAAATAATCTTTTCAGTTAGACCTTTGAATTTTTAGAGTGAACTTTTGCTTGAGGAGAAGCATGGTCTACTCCCATTTGCTCTGTTGTTACCTTAAAAAATACTGTAGGCGATAATAGGTGTGGGGTATCTTTTTCCTTTTGACTCACATGCCCAACCTTAACAATATAATGTTACAGGGTATCATTGCAATTCTCTATAAAACCCACTATGTAATATTCAAGATGATTAACTAAATGTCTCTAAAGAAAATATGACCTGGGGAAAATGTATAGTAATGAACTGCTGAACCTTTAGTAACGACTAGCCACAAGTAAAATTACTCTCATTTACATCTACACCTGTGTGATTCATCTTCCCAGTTTATATACTTCTCTGCAAAGGGCAAACTTAGATAGTGACTAATCTTTTTTTATCCTCTCGTGCTGTATTCAGTTGATAAGTTGTGTCTGACTCTTTGTGACCCCATGGACTGTAGGCAGCCGTGCTCCTCTGTCCATGATATTTTTCAGGCAAGGATACTGAAGCAGGTTGCCATTTCCTCCTCCAGGGTGTATCTTCCCAACCCAGGGATCAAACCCACATCTCATGCGTTGGCAGGTGGATTCATTACCACTGCACTGCCTGGTGTCTTTCAAATTTAAGGCCAAATTCCATATTGGGGCGGCCTTCATTTTACTGGTATAATGTAAGTAATATATTCACTTTCTTAAAATTGAACCATTATTCTGTACTGAGTGTGACATGATTCCTGCCCTCCAGGAGCTGAAGCCATCTTGAGGAGAGAAGGCTCATCCAAGAAATGGTGACATCAAGGAAGATGACGTGTAAGTACCCAAATAAGTGATAAACTACATGTTCAATATGTGTTCGAAGAGCTAGGGAAGACTTCAATGAGGGAATGATTATTGAGCTGGGTCTTGACAAGTGGGATTTCAATAGGGAAAATGAAGGCATAATACTTGAAGTGACCAGAAATAAAGGAGCATAGAGGATGGATATAAAGCAGAACATATAGAACAAAAGAGACATTAAGACTTTGGAAAGCCAGGTTTTGGACTTGCTATCATAGACAATAGGGAGGTTGAAGTTTCTTAGGCAGGAAAGGCCTAGAAGTAATTTGGAGAAGTTTAGAGTTACAGATGGGCAGGATAAAGTAAAGGAGAGTAGTGGGACTGAGGGCATGAGAGGAACTTAAAGCCAAATGCAATTTCAGTTATCAGTAAGTTCCTTTTTTGAAGGGTCATCAAAAAACTTTTTTTTGACACCTGTTGTGTTGCAAACACTGTAGTAGGAGATAAAAGACACAGCCCACCCTCAAAGTAGACTTGAAGAAAATTATAGTAGAGATTGTAAGTACTATGATAGAGTGAAAATTAGGGGTACTATGGATGTACATATGGCAAGGAAGGCTAATCCAGTCTTACTGAGTCAGAATTTCTGCTTTTGAGATTACTGATTGTCTTAAACTGTAAGGAATTAGTTAAGAGATGAGCAGTGACCCTCTAAGCAGAAGTTGTAGCATCTGCAAAGCCCTAGAGGCTGGAAAGGGTGGAGCTGTTTCTTGTTAGATGGGATGTAGAGTTTGGAATGCTAGCTGAAAGTGTGGAAAGAGATGACCCAAACAGGACTAGGACACAGAAATGCTAGCATACTATACTGAGAGTTTGGACCTATCTGGAAACCAGTGGAAGAATTCAAGCAGGAAAGGTTCAAATTAGATAGCTCAGCTGGTAGTATAAAGCATGGATTGAGAGGAAGAGAGTGAAGTATAGTTGAGTATGAAGACTCACTCTTGAGAGAATATGAGAGCCTGAACCAAGGCTGAGTCAGTGATGGTAGGGAAGAGGAAGCAGATTGGGTCAGGATTAAAAAGGAATCTCAGGGAATGCACACCTAACAGAGGAGACTACATTTATAGGTTTTAAAATAGACATTTTTGACATCATGTGTTCAAATTTTTGTTTCAAAAAATATGTACAGATTCCTTTCATCTATTTTCTGTAGAAACACTTCAAGTACAGGGCCTTCCCAAAGTAAGTCACATACAAGTTTCTATTTTTTTGACTGTGTGCCTTCTTAGACCACCTTGTTGACAAATTATTGTACTGGGATATTTTGGGGGTTACCCTGCCCCGTAAAAAGAGTATCAAAAGCAGCCTTAAACTATGGCTTCTATTGTTTTCTCCAAACAAAAAGATACCCTAAAGTAGTGGGTGGTGGGAAGATCCTGCAGAGGTTGTGTTGATTGTAGTTACATGATCTTCCAAGGAGAGCTGCTCTTCTCTTGCCTGGTGCTTCCCTTTCCCATCACATCCTCAGGGAGCTTAACTTCTCAACATTGGAGCTCTTCCTTTCTTCTCTATTTAATATGAAAGGAAGGTAGAAAACCCAGAAACTTTCCTATCCAAGGTGTTTGTTTTCTGTAATTGTGATAAATAAGACAGGTAAGAGGGAAGTTTTCCTTTGCTTAGCAACCTTTCCACAAATGGAACCCATACTCAGTGTAAGATGTCAGAAAAAAGATGACATCTAAAGAAATGTATGTAGGAAAGTAAGCTATTTTCTTTTAAATGTCATGCAGAACTTCAGAACTACCTGGGGTTTTTAAAGCAATAATTTAGTTTTTTAAGCAAACAAATACATTTATTAAACTTGCTTCTCTGTGACTGGTGATGCCCTCTGTAAGTCACATCTTCTCACATTTAGAAAAGTAAAAAAAAAAAAAGTAATTGAGAAAATTCTGAAATAAAACCTCTTACATCTGTCTCCTCCTAACACCCACTGCACCTTCTTAACTAAGCTCTAAAACTCCTTTGTGAGCTGTTTTGATAGGTCTTAAGTCTTCCTTTTTTAAATTTTCTCCCTACTCCAAGCAATCTATACTCTGCTGCCAGTCGTCTTGTCAGTACCCTTATCAGGTTGCCATTGGCTCATTCTCCTTGACCTGAAATTCTAAATTGTCTACAATGCATCAGCCAATTCCTTTCCAGCCTTACCTTCCACCACTCGATTCCATCTGTAGTCTATAGCTGCTTGTTGTTTATCTCCTTACTGGATTTTTATCTTTTTACTTCAAGGAGGGAGCCTTATCAATTTTTTCTGTCCCTGAAGTTCCAATTTTAATTGATTGATATGCTGATACCTGGCATGCTGCACTCCGTGGGGTCACAAAGAGTCGGACATGACTGAGCAACTGAACTGAACTGATGCTGATACCAATATCATACACAAAAATAAACTCAAAATGGATTAAAAACCTAAATGTAAGACTGGATACTATAAAATTTTAAGAGGTGATTATAGGCGGAACACTCTCTGATGAATCACAGCAAGATCTTTTGTGATCCACCACCTAGAGTGATGAGAATTAAAATAGTTTTTAAAATATTTTAGACTCTCACCTAACTTCTATTAATCAGACTTCTTAGTCCACCTGAGTTCTCTGTGTGCTTGAACTACACATTCTGTAAGTTGTGAGATTCATGGCACACCTTTGGGGTTAAAATTGACCAAAATGATAAGCACTGAGAGAACATGTGGATGTGCTTTATTTTAAGCATGTTTAAATACAGAGAGATGTTAAAAATGTTTAAGATATTTAAGTACAGAGAGTTTTAAGTAAATGAATACCAGTATTGCCTATAAAACTACATTCAGCAGGCATGGTTCTAGAAAAAGTGAGTTAGAGTAAATGGGTTTGGGAAATAGGTCCTTCAGTTAAATGCTTTTATCTTTTTGCTTTTTATGATAAGAGTCTTTTTCTCTTTACTTTTTCAGTCATGTTAATAAAATAGTAAAATCACTCCCTCAGCTGCAAGCTTGTGCTTGCTGGCGGCTCTCTTATTTCATGTTGAACACCAGGCGGCTCTCTTATTTCATGTTCCAAGAACTAGAGGCCTCTCCGTTGTTTTCAGTGTCTACACATCTCATTTTTGGTTCATAGTGTTTTCTTATTGATTATGAATAATAAGCAGTACAGGTTCTATGAACACAATTTGCATTAGAAGAGTCCAGTGTTGCTTTTCTGGTAAGCGGCCTGAGGTAACCCCTAAAAATGGTGCGCTATTCACTTGACCCAGAAAACCCCACAAAATCATGCAAATCAAGAGGTTCAAATCTTCGTGTACACTTTAAGAAGACTCGTGAAATTGCCCAGGCCATAAAGGGTATGCATATCCGAAAAGCCACCAAGTATCTGAAGGATGTCATGTTAAAGAAGCAGTGTGTGCCGTTCCGTCGATACAACAGTGGAGTTGGTAGGTGTGCACAGGCCAAACACTGGGGCTGGACTCAGGGTCGGTGGCCCAGAAAGAGTGCTGAATTTTTACTACACATGCTCAAAAATGCAGAGAGTAATGCTGAACTTAAGGGCTTAGATGTAGATTCTCTGGTCATTGAGCACATCCAAGTGAACAAAGCCCCCAAGATGTGGCGCAGGACTTACAGAGCTCACGGTCGGATCAACCCCTACATGAAGTCTCCCTGCCACATTGAGATGATCCTTACTGAAAAAGAACAGATTGTTCCTAAACCAGAAGAGGAAGTTGCACAGAAGAAAAAGATATCCCAGAAGAAACTGAAGAAACAAAAACTTATGGCCCGGGAATAAATGCCGCAAAAAATAAATGCAAATAAAAGTAAAAAAAAAAAAAAAGAGTCCAGTGTTGACTAAGGTTTGAACTACTAGTCCAGTTTCTCTTTTCTCCAAAGCCTGGATTTGACAAACATGACCTGCTTTATGACTTCACTACAGCCCTGCAATGAAACATGGTGTACAATTCCTGAGACGCTGGAAGAGGTGACTAATCGCAAGTTGTTCAAACACTTTCATGAAACAATGGCATTTTCCAGAATTCTATCAAAATTTAGCAAAATTCTATAAAGGCATTTTATAAGCAAACTTAGCTTTTAGGTTTTTTTTTTTTTAACTATTTTTACTTTGGCTTTCTTAATTAATTTTTTGAGGAAACAATTTCTGATTATTTTCCCTCCTTGTATTTTCTCTTCTCTGATTATTTTCTACCTTAAAATTTCATTCCTATCAGTATTCAGAATTATTGAGCAGCTTTCAGTATTACTTTGTATATTATCATAAGAAGAGGGAAATAGGTACAATTTTTTTCTTTTACTCTAAAGCTATGCCTTCAGATGTACAAACGGACAGGAACTTCCTCAATTCTAAGAACTTACTTGAAAATTTTAGATGGTAAATGAAGCTATTGATATCTTCTTTACTAAAAATGAAAATGAGATAGTGAGGGAAGGATGAGACATCACTGCCTCTATCCTGATAAACTGAAATACCCCAAATGATCAGAGCATTGGGCTAGAATAGATAGATCATGCCTGAGTCAAATGTGACATCAGTTACCTATTTCAAAAATGTTGGATAATTTTCAATATTATTTTGTCTTTTATCTAAATCTGAGCCACTATTTTCTCAAGTTCTCAAAAGATAAATTATTTTCCAAATCTTTCAAATCTTTTTGGATTTGAGGACTGTTTCTCCTGTAACAAATTTTAAGACTTCCATTTGTTTTCAAAGAGGATCTCTTTCAACATGAAAATCTTTAGCAACATCAAGAATGATAGTCTCGTAGGGTAAGTTGGTGCAGCCACTATGGAAAACAGTATAGAGTATCCTCAAAAAAGTAAAAATATCAACCCCAATCCTGGGTATATATCTGGATAAAACTATAATTCAAAAAGATACATGCACCCTTGTGTTCATAGCAGCACTATTCACAACATCCAATCAACAACAAATGTCCATTAACAAATGGATAAAGAAAATGTGGTACATATATGTACAAAGGCATGCTACTCAGCCATAAAAAGAACAAAATAATGCCATTTACAGCAACATGGATGAAACTAGAGACTATCATACTAAGTGAAGTAATCAGAGAGAGACAAATACCATATGGTATCACTTATATCAGTGTTTGCTTTGTAGGCTTCCCTGGTGGCTCAGACGGTAAAGCGTCTGCCTACAATATGGGAGGCCCAGGTTCGATCCCTGGGTCGGGAAGATCCCCTGGAGAAGGAAATGGCAACCCACTCCAGTACTCTTGTCTGGAAAATCCCATGGATGGAGGAGCCTTGTAGGCTACAGTCTATGGGGTCACAAAGAGTCGGACACGACTGAGTGACTTCACCTCACCTCATATGTGGTATCTAAACTATGTTACTTGATATTTCTCCCGGCAATCTTGATTCCAGCTTCTGCTTCTTCCATCTGAGTGTTTCTTATGACATACTCTGCATAGACGTTAAATAAGCAGGGTGATAATATACAGCTTTGACGTACTCCTTTTCCTATTTGGAACCAGTGTGTTGTTCCATGACCAGTTCTAACTGTTGCTTCCTGATCTGCATACAGGTTTCTCAAGAGGCAGGTCAGGTGGTCTGGTAGTCCCATCTCTTTCAGAATTTTCCACAGTTTATTGTGATGCACACAGTCAAAGGCTTTGGCATAGTCCATAAAGCAGAAACAGATGTTTTTCTGGAACTCTCTTGCTTTTTCGATGATCCAGAGGATGTTGGCAATTTGATCTCTGGTTCCTCTGCCTTTTCTAAAACCAGTTTGAACATCTGAAAGTTCATGGTTCACGTATTGCTGAAGCCTGGCTTGGAGAATTTTGAGCATTACTTTCCTAGCATCAGTTCATGGGAAATAGATGGGGAAACAGTGGAAACAGTGTCAGACTTTATTTTTTTGGGTTCCAAAATTACTGCAGATGGTGATTGCAGCCATGAAATTAAAAGACGCTTACTCCTTGGAAGAAAAGTTATGACCAACCTAGACAGCATATTCAAAAGCAGAGACATTACTTTGCCAACAAAGGTCCGTCCAGTCAGGGCTATGGTTTTTCCAGTGGTCATGTATGGATGTGAGAGTTGGACTGTGAAGAAAGCTGGGAGCCGAAGAATTGATGCTTTTGAACTGTGGTGTTGGAGAAGACTCTTGAGAGTCCCTTGAACTGCAAGGAGATCCAACCAGTCCATTCTAAAGATCAGTCCTGAGTGTTCTTTGGAAGGAATGATGCTAAAGTTGAAACTCCAATACTTTGGCCACCTCATTCGAAGAGTTGACTCATTGGAAAAGACTCTGATGCTGGGAGGGATTGGGGGCAGGAGGAGAAGGGGACGACAGAGGATGAGATGACTGGATGGCATCACTGACTCGATGGACGTGAGTTTGAGTGAACTCCAGGAGTTGGTGATGGACAGGGAGGCCTGGTGTGCCTCAATTCATGGGGTTGCAAAGAGTCCCTACAGGACTGCTGAACTGAACTGAAACTATGTTACAAATGAACCTATCTATGAACAGAAACAGACTCACATAGAGAACAGATTTGTGGTTACCATGGAGGAGAGGGGCTTGGGTAGGGAGTAGATTGGGAGTTTAGGGTTAGCAGATGCAAACTACTATATATAGAATGGATACACAAGTTCCTACTATATAGCACAAGGAACTATATTCAATATCCAGCAATAAACCATAATGGAAAAGAATATAAAAAAGATTATATACATATGTATAATTAAATCAGTTTGCTGTACACCAGAAACTAACATTGTAAATTTACTATACTACAGTTAAAAATAAATTTTAAAAAATAAATTTAAAAATGAAGACTGTGTAAGCAAAAACCAAAAAGGGCAGTAATTGACTTTTGAGGGGGAGGAGGGGAAGCTCCATTCTTTCAAAAAGGTTTATACAAAAATATATTGCTCAGCCCAAAATTGATTTGAAGAATTAAAATAAGAAATCAGAACCAGGGTTGGTTTAAATTCACAGTGTGACTAAAATTCTAGAAATAATCTCTCCTAAGCTATGCAGAAATTCATTAAATTGTACTCTCTACCTTCCTCTTAGTTTTGTTTCTCTATATCGTTTCCATATCTGACACACAAGAGAAGAATACTTTATTCTCTAGGGAAGGAATAAAAAGGAGCCAAGAACTGAACTCGGCCAACCAGCTGTTTGACCTGCATAATGTTTAAAATGTGTTTTAATTTAAATGTCTTTTAGGTGTGACCTGAACTTTCCCCAAATGCAATTCCTTATTGTCTTATACCAAAGATTTACCCATTTATGTTTCCTTCCTAATCTTTTTAACTTTGATGTGTGCTCCCTCTCCAGGAATTTCTATCCCAGGCATAACATGGAAATAAGGACCTAGAGGAAATGTGTATAATATTGGGGTAAACTTAAGAGGAGTGACAGCCCCAACTTAAACTGTGAAGCAAGGCAACTCTTGTGCTCTTTCCACTGGTGAGCGCTCTTCTTCCGTAGCAAGTCCTCTACTGTTTTATTTCTCCATTCTCCCTTTATCTCCCATTGAAACCTGAACATGAATATGGGTCTAATCCTCACTCATGGGATAGAGGACTACTTTTAAAAATATATATTTTTAACTGTATCCTGTCCCAATATGGCTTCTTTAAACCCAAAGAAAATTTGATCAGCAGTCACCCCTACTTGAAGCCTGCTTGGTTTCTATAACAGCTTCTGTTTCTTAATCATTTTTTCTGGTTTTAACACTGGGATATTCTTTCAGTTGTTCATGTCAACAAAAATAATTGGTAATGTGCTTTTAAACAGCTTTCACAGTTAACATAAAACCTTCCCCATAGTTTTTTCATCTCCAGACTTTAAAATCCCCTTCCACTTTCCTGTAAGCCTCTTCCTCTCCTCATTTATTGCTAACCTTTCTCTGATTTGTTTTCACCTAAATCATGTGGCCCAAATCAGACCTTTAGTACCTTCAACTTTAACATTCAAAGGATAACTTAAAATTTCATCTTGGAGGAGGTTATTGATGCTACTAATCCTGCTAAACTGGATTTTCTAGACCAAAACTTGAGTGAAATTTAGGCTAGAATTCAAAAGGAGTATGTTTTATTATATAGCAGACAGGTATGCCTTTCTAAGAGCAAATCTGCTACCTGAAAACCTGGCTTTGTAGAATAGAAAGAGATTCTTCAATTAAAAGGATTCAAGGATTCACCAATCCTCCCCCCACCCTCTTTTTTTTAAAAATAGGCTTTCCTCTGGTACAAATCATCTTTTCAGTAATACATTTATTGTGTGAATTACCATGCACTTGTATAATTTGAGAGGGTGAGAAGAAAACTATGTGCAAACTGAAGCAATGTAAGAACTGCTCCTTTTAGAGAAAGTACCAGTATGACTCTGTGTCAAATTATTCTATACTGCCCTTTCCTACACCTTTCTTTTTTTGTTTGTTTGTTTGTTTTTGGCCACTTAATTTTTTTAATTGAAGGATATTTGCTTTACAGAATTTTGTGGTTTTCTGTCATACAAGAATCAGCCATAGGCACACCCATGTCCCCTCCTCCCAAACCTTCCTTCCATCTTCCTGCACCTTTCTTCATAAGTCTCTACTCAAAAGTGAAATTTAAAGGGCTTCATTTCTACTATCCTCTAGCCTAAATAAATAAGCTTCTCCCCAAAAAAGGTAGTGGATAAACAGAAAGCAAATTAACCCCTCAGTTAAAAAAAAAAAAAAAACATTTATTAATTTCTCTTCCATTATAAGTTTCAAAATAATTAAATTGATTTGGAGGCTTACTCTTTATTTTTTAAGATTACATTTTAACTAAACCAGACAAAGCAAGAACTTCCCTTTAACTCAAACAGTTTCTTGAATTTTTCAGATAAGCTCCACCCTTGGCACTGATATCTCAAAGGTGTGAGCCAACACCCAAAACTCCTATGAAGCTGGGATTAGGGAACTTTATTTCCTAGTGGCTATGTGTGTGTATAAGCGAAAGAGAGACAGAAAATGAAAACTGAGGAAACAGTATCAGTGGCTGGAATTCGTGAAGCTCAAAGCCAAGAACTTCTTTGATCCCTAGAGCAGTGGAAAATCCATTTCACTTACATTGTTACCCAGAAGTTAGAAGTGATAAAACATAGAGAACTTACTGTCCTAGAAACAGAGCAGGTTACAGTCACAAAGGTAAAGGAGGTGGTGGTTTGAAAAGGCTGCCTCCTCTTTTCTCCTGGAGGAGGTGGGGGGACCCTCTTCCCACCTTTTCTCAGGGAACTAACAGCAGAAGCGTCAGTGCTGTCTCAGTTCTACACGTTTGTCTGGTGAGCGCAGGAGTCTGCATTTCCAAAATGGGTGGCTTACTTCACAGAATTGAAGGGTTGTTTTAAAACTGTTGCTTTGTGACTATGGTCTAGGTCAAACCTTGATGTCAGGGTCATGTTCTGGGTAGGAATGTTTTGCTTTGTCTGGGCTTGAATTTTCTGTAAGTAAATGGTTTTTACCAGATGGAAATAAAATTGTCACTGTCTTTAGGTATAATGTTAAATAGTATGTAGTCTAGTTATATTGGAAAGCGATTAAATCATTTCATATGTTGCTGACATTTCAAACTGACTGATTCATACATTCTACAATATTTTTTTATCGAATCATGTAATGAAATGAGCAATAGTAGCCAGAAAAGAAATCTGAGGGCAAAAATTTTCTTTCACTGAATTTTATATGTGTGTGTATGTATATGTATATATACATATATACGCACATATATATATACTCTTGATATGACTAAATAATAAAATATATAAGTACAAAAAAGAAAAGAAGTAATTGATCATTTTTTTGGTTGCTATGCCATGCAGCTTTGGGATATTAGTTCTCTAGCCAGGAACTGAAACTAGAACTGAACCTGGGCCCTTACCCTCAGCAATGAAAGCACAGAGTCCTAACCACTGGACTGCCAGGGAATTCCTGTAATTGATACTCTACTTGCATTAATGTATTTTTTGAAAAAAATTTTTTTAAATTTATTCCTATATATTCATCTATTGATGAATAATGATATTTAGCTTATTAAATAATAAGAATAACAATTTTAAAGACTTTCAATTTCAAAGCTATTATTCAAATTCAGTAAATTATTTTATGTATGAACTAAAACATACATTAACCAGATAAAATCTTACCATGTGCACTCTGTTTCATTGTTATAAATTTTAAGCACAAATGAAACTTTAAATGATCACACAGACTGAGAGAATAGAAATCATTCCATGTCTTAATCTATATAATCACAGGCTATTATTTATTTTGAATCTAATGTTTAAATTCAAGAATATGTTGTATTACAGGGGCTTGAAATGTGAACTGCTCCCGAAATGAGTAGAATAATTCTAAACTGTTATGAAATTACTTTTTAAAATTAATTTATTTTTATTGGAGGATAAATTTCTTACAGTGTTGTGTTGGTTTCTGCCATACATCATACATATATGTATACCTATGTCCCCCCATATACATATATGTCCCTTCGCTCTTGAACCTCCATCCCATAAACTTACTTTTGAAGTACCTATGTATATAGTTGAGTCTGCATGTCTAACTGGGAATTCTCCCGATTAACTTTTATGTAAAATAAAATGTTTATTGAAGCAAAAGTGATACAAATATGTTAATTTGAAGCTTTCATCAGTGAAACTTAGTAATAGCAACAATTGTGTGCGTGCTCAGTCGCTCAGTCTTGTCCAACTCTTTGAGACCCTCTGGATTGTAGCCTACAAGCCTCCTCTGTATGTGGGATTTCTCAGGCAAGAATACTGGAGTGCATTGCCATTTCCTTCAGTTCCTGCATTGGAAGGCAGATTCTTTACCACTGAGCCATCTGGGAAGTCCAGCAACAATTGTTACAGAATTTATATCAACAAAAGAATTTGGGGGGTGGAAATCAACTATTCTCCAATAAAAATTAATTTTAAAAAAGAATTTGAGAGGGAGGAGTACTCTATCACACTGTTTAAGACTCATGGTGATGATAAAAAGCAAACCAACTCCTAGTTGCCTTGAATTACTGTTTTTAAACACATCCTCTTATTGCTTGAGCCATGGAGGGTACTCTTCCCACTGCCCATCCCTAGTACACAACTGCCTACTAAGCTCAAGCCACACTGTTAGGTATTAGAATGCCACATTAGGCAGAACTAAGGAACTCTGGTCCTCATGGGACTTCCACATTAGTGGGAGAGGTCAAGAGAGAATAAGTAAATGAGCAAGTTATAAATTCCAAATGCTGTGAAGGAAACAAACCATATCCAGAGATGGAGAGTAATGGAAAGTCTGTTAGACAACACGGTGAAAGAAGGCTAATATTTTCAGTGCTTGATGATCAAGACAGGGAGGGGAGTGAGTTGAGGTTGGAAGATAAGTGGACACCTGACCAGCTTTGTTTGAAGAGTTTGGCTTTTATTCACATTGCAGAAAAAAATCCTTTCAAATGTTAAGCAGTGAAATGACATAAGTTTATGTTTCCAAATGACTACTCTGGCTGCTGTGTGGAGAATGGATTAAAATCTGGTAAGAACAGAAGCTAGAAGAACAGTTAGACTGTCTCTAGTCTGGAGAAAGATAAGAGAGACTGTCTCTAGTCTGGCTTGGCCTACAAAGGTTGCAACAGTATTGGGAAGAATATTAAGATTATATTTTCAGCAAGAGGGATGAAAGTGGGGAGTGAGGTAAGGGCAGTCATCAAGAATGATCCTTGGGTTACTGGTTTGTATAACTAGGAGAAAGGTGGTGTCTGAGTGTGCTCAGTCATGTCCAGCTCTGCAACCTTATAGACTGTAGCCGCCAGGCTCCTTTATCCATGGGATTTTCCAGGCAAGAATACTGGAGTGGGTTACCATTTCCTTTTCCAGGGGATCTTCCTGACCCAGGGATTTTTTTTTAAATTAATTTATTTTTTAATTCTAATTGGAGGCTAATTACTTTATAATATTGTGGTGGTTTTTGCCATACATTCACATGAATCAGCCATGGGTGTGCATGTGTTCCCCATCCTGACCCTCCCTCCCACCTCCCTCCCCATCCCATCCCTCAGGGTCATCCCAGTGCACCAGCCCTGAGCACCCTGCCTCATGTATCGAACCTGGACTGGCAATCTATTTCACATATGATAATATACATGTTTCAATGCTATTCTCTCAAATCATCCCACCTTCGCCTTCTCCCACAGTCCAACAGTCTTTACATCTTTACATCTGTGTCTCTTTTGCTGTCTCGCATATAGGGTCATCGTTACCATCTTTCTAAATTCCCTGACCCAGAGATTGAACTTGCAATTCCTGCATCTCTAGCATGGCAGGCAGATTTTTTTACCACTGAGCCAAGGAAGGTGGTGTCTTTTACTTAAATGGGAAGTTTGGTGACCTGTTTCCTAATAATGCATCTCTCAATGAGCTTTTAGTTATTTATTTTTTAATTGACTTTATCTTTTGTAACAGTTTTAGATTCTTAGCAAAATTGAGTAGAAAATACAGAGGATTCCTTCTGGTGCCACACACAGCCTCTTCCAGTGTCCACATCCTCTCCCACTGTCCACATCCCACACCAGAGTCATAACATTTGTTAAAATCAGTGAATCTACATTCACGTGCCATCACTCCAGATCCATAGTTTACATTAGTGTTCAGTCTTTTTTTAAATTGAAGTATAGTTGACTTACAATATTATGTTAGTTTCAGGTGTACAAGCAAAGTGATTCAGCAATATATACACACACACACACACACACACACACACACACATATTCTTTTTCAGATTCTTTTCCATTATAGGTCATTACAAGGTATTGAATATAGTTCCCTGTGCTATATACAGGGACTTGTGCTGGGTCCTTGTTGTTTATTTTATATATATATATATATATGTATGTGTATATACATAGATATATATGTATATATGTTTATATTAGTGTGTATCTGTTAATCCCAAACTCCTAATTTATCTCTCCCCTACCTTTCCTCTTTGGTAATCATAAGTTTGTTTTCTATGTCTGTGAGTTTGTTTCTGTTTTGTAAATAAATTCATTTGTATCATTTTTTTCAGATTCTACATATAAGTGATATCATATAATATTTGTCCTTCTTTGTCTGGCTTATTTCACTTAGTATGATAATCCCTAGGTCCATTCAGTTGCTGCAAATGGCAGTCTATATTCTTCTTTTACGGCTGAGTTGTATTCCATTGTCCATATATATACTACATCTTCTTTATCCATCTGTTGATGAATACTTAAGTTGCTTCCATGTCTTGACTATTGTCAATATGAACATTGAGGTTCACATATCTTTTTGAATTAGAGTTTTTGTCTTTTCTGGATATATGCCCGGGAATGGGATTGCTGGATCATACAGTAACTCTGTTTTTAGTCTTTTAGTGAACCTCCATACTATTCTCAAACATAGGTTTCACTCTTCTTGTTGTACATTCCTTAAGTTTTGACTAGTATATAATGACATGTATCCAGCATCATAGTATTTAGCAAAATAGTTTCACTGCCCTAAAAATCTTCTGGGCTCTGCCTACTCATCTCTCCCTTTTCCTTTTCTTTGCTAATCACTCCCTTTTTTTCACTGTCTTCCATGGTTTTGCTTTTTCCAGAATGTTATACAGATAAAAATATATAGTATATAGCCTTTTCAGATTGACTATATTTACTTATTCAGTTCAATTCAGTTGTGTCCGACTCGTTGTGACCCCATGAACTGCAGCACGCCAGGCCTCCCTGTTCATCAGCAACTCCCGGAGTTTACCCAAACTCATGTCCATTGAGTCGCTGATGCCATCCAACCATCTCATCCTCTGTCATGCCCTTCTCCTCCTGCCTTCAATCTTTCCCAACATCAGAGTCTTTTCAAATGAGCCAGCTCTTCGCATGAGGTGGCCAAAGTATTGGAGTTTCAGCTTCAACATCAGTCTTTCCAATAAACACCCAGGACTTATTTCCTTTAGGATGGAGTGGGTGGATCTCCTTCAGTCCAGGGACTCTCAAGAGTCTTCTCCAACACCACAGTTCAAAAGCATCAATTCTTTGGTGCTCAGCTTTCTTTATAGTCCAACTCTCACATCTGTACATGACTACTGGAAAAACCATAGCCTTGACTAGACGGACCTTTGTTGACAAAGTAATGTCTGCTTTTTAATATGCTGTCTAGGTTGGCCATAACTTTTCTTCCAAGGAGTAAGCGTCTTTTAATTTCATGGCTGCAGACACCATCTGCAGTGATTTTGGAGCTCCCAAAAATAAAGTCTCTTACTGTTTCCGCATCTATTTGCCATGAAGTGATGGGACCAAATGCCATGATCTTCGTTTTCTGAATGTTGAGTTTTGAGCCAACTTTTTCATTCTTCTCTTTAACTTTCATCAAGAGCCTCTTTAGTTCTTCTTCACTTTCTGCCATAAGGGTGGTGTTATCTGCCTATCTGAGGTTATTGATATTTCTCCTGGTAATCTTGATTCCAGCTTGTGCTTCCTCCAGCCCAGCGTTTCTCATGATGTACTCTGCATATAAGTTAAATAAGCAGGGTGATAATATACAGCCTTGACGTACTCCTTTTCCTATTTGGAACCAGTCTGTTGCTCCATGTCCAGTTCTAACTGTTGCTTCCTGACCTGTATACAGGTTTCTCAAGAGGCAGGTCAGGTGGTCTGGTATTCCCATCTGTTTCAGAATTTTCCACAGTTTATTGTGATGCACACAATCAAAGGCTTTGGCATAGTCAATAAAGCAGAAACAGATGTTTTTCTGGAACTCTCTTGCTTTTTTGACAATCCAGCAGATGTTGGCAATTTGATCTCTGGTTCCTCTGCCTTTTCTAAAACCAGCTTGAACATCTGGAAGTTCACAGTTCACATATTGCTGAAGCCTGGCTTGGAGAATTTTGAACATTACTTAAAGTAGCATGTGAGATGAGTGCAATTGTGAGGTAGTTTGAGCATTCTTTGGCATTGCCTTTCTTTGGGATTGGAATGAAAACTGACCTTTTCCAGTCCTGTGGCCACTGCTGAGTTTTCCAAATTTGCTGGCATATTGAGTGCAGCACTTTCACAGCATCACCTTTTGGGATTTGAAATAGCTCAAACTGGAATTCCATCACCTCCACTGGCTTTGTTCGTAGTGATACTTCATAAGGCCCACTTGACTTCACATTCTAGGATGTCTGGCTCTAGGTGAGTTATCATACCATCATGATTATCTGGGTCGTGAAGATCTTTTTTGTATAGTTCTGTGTATTCTTGCCACCTCTTCATTTACTTATTAATATGCATTTAACCTTCCTCTATGTCTTTTCATGACTTGGTAGCTCATTTTTTTTTAAACAGGGAAAAATATTCCAGTGTGTGGATGTATCACAGTTTATTTATCCTTGGTTGATTTCTTGGTTGCTTTCAAGCCTTGTCAAATTATGAACAAAGCTTCAATAAAAGTTCAAATGCTGGTTTTTAGGTAGACATAAGTTTCTAATTATTTTGGGTAAATATGAAGGGGCATAATATCTGGGTCATAAGGTAAAAGTATGTTTAGTTTGTAAGAAACTGACAAATTGTCTTCCAAAATGGCGGCACCATTTTGTATTGCCATCAGCAATGAATGCTGGTCCCCATCCTTGCCAGCATTTGATGTTGTCAGTGTTTTGGATTTTCACCTATCTAATAGGTATTATATGGTATCTTCCTGCTGTTTTAATTTACAGTTCCCTAATGACATATGATGGAGAAGGCGATGGCACCCTACTCCAGTACTCTTGCCTGGAAAATCCCATGGACGGAGGAGCCTGGTGGGCTGCAGGCTGTGGGGTTGTGAAGAGTCGGACACGACTGAGCGACTTCCCTTTCACTTTTCACTTTCATGCATTGGAGAAGGAAATGGCAACCCACTCCAGTGTTCTTGCCTGGAAAATCCCAGGGACCGGGGAGCCTGATGGGCTGCCATCTATGGGGTCGCACAGAGTCGGATGTGACCGAAGCGACTTAGCAGCAGCAGCAGCAGCAGTGACATATGACTTTGAGCATCATTCATATGCTTATTTATCATCATCACACACACATGTATCTGCTCTGGTGAGGTGTCTGTTCAGGGCTTTTGCTCATATGTTAATCAAGTTGATCATTTTCTTATTGTTGAGTTTTATGGGTTCTTTGTATATTTTTGATAATGGTTATCAGATATGTCTTTTACAAATATTTCTTTGCAGTCTGTGGCTTCTCATTATCTTGGCTTCTCTTATCAATTTTGTCTCTTCAGACCACAATTTCATTGTAACGTTTATTTTAATTCAGTCAAATGTTGAAATCATTTATACTGTATAGGGCTCTCTTTTCCTTTTCTAAAAACAAATATACTTTGTTATAAAAGCAGTATGTATTCCCAATGGAAAATTTGAAAAACACATAATTAGAAGAAAAAGAGAGAAACCTATGAAAAATTATGAAACCTTGACTAATATCCTTGGCAGTAACTTGAAACCTGCTCTTGTCCTGGGCCATTTGACAATTCATATCGGAAGCCTAAAAATGCTATTCACCCTTTGACCCAGCAATTCTGTTTAGAAATGTATTCCAAGAAAATAACAGGACATGTGCCCAGAGAGTTAAATACAAGGAAAAAATTAGAAACAACCTATACTAGTTTGCTAGGGCTGCCCTAACAAAGCACCACAGACTGGGTGACTTAACAGAAGTTAATTTCTCACAGTTCTGGAGCCTAGAAATCTGAAGTATCAGCAGGATTGATTTCTTCTACAGCTTCTGTTTTTGGCTTATGGATGGCCATCCTCTTCCTGTAACTTTATACAGTCTTTCCTTTGTGTATGTCTGTGTCCAAATGTCCTCCTCTTATAAGACACCCATCATAGTGGATTAACGCCTGTGCTAATATCCTCATTTTAACATAATGACCTCTTTAAAATCTCCCAAGTATACTCCCATTCTGAGACACTGGACTTTGGACTTCAACATAAGAATTTTAGGAGGACATGATTCAGCCCATATCATAACCTAATCCAAGAATTGGAAGTTAGGTAAATACTTTATGATTCATTCACATAATTATACATTCACATAAGATATACATTCTAGTTCGTGTGCAAATTTTTAATATTGTCATTAAAAATAGCCCCAATAATCTATATGACATGGAAAGAATTTCATGATGTATGTTACTCAGTGAAAAGAATAGGCTACAAATTATTATGCGTATTATTATTTTCTTCTATGTGAAGTACATACACAAAAGCATAGAAATTACATTGAGTGTTTTTCCTTTGTTTTATTTTTGTTAACTTATTTTTTGCTTAATTGTACATTTAAATTTTTTCCACAATAAATTTTTGCAATATTTAAAAAAAACTCCTCCCTCCCGGCCCCCTCATCATCATCATCATCACACACACACACACAAAGAAGATGAGGAAATCTACCTTTTACCTAAAGCACGTTTTAGGGAACAGCTCTCTACTTAGGTAGTTTTCCTTCAGCTTTCCTGCTGCTAAAGTGAGTTTCAGTGGGATATGAAAGCTTACTCAGTGTTCCTGACTGGTTCTCTTTGCCCCTATATAGGGTTGGCCTGCTCATTTAAAGTGCAGTGAAGTGCTCAGTGTGCCCTTTTCCACTGTGCTCAGACTGTACTCAGTGTAGTCTTTTTTGGCTGCTGTTTGGAAAGGTTTTTGTGTAATCATAAGACGTTGCCAGTGACATTATAACTGAATGATTCATCTTGGTTTAGAGCTTATGATCAGACAGGCTCTGAATTCTATTTTCAAACTTAGAAAAGAAAAACTTTAAGAGAGTAGGTTCCCAAAAAGAGAGCAGGGTAGATATGTTCAGAGTCCTAATCTCTATGATTTCTAGTTTAGGAAGCAGAAGGTGCTTATTCATATCTCATTCAAGGGAGAATTGACTATAGGCATTTTTCTTTTAAAGTCTGCTATTTCTTATAGGCTGGGCCTACCACTCTACTTATTTTCTTATAGTCCTGTCTCTTTCCTTTCCCCCACTTCTGTAGCATGGGTAATTTATGCTCCAAACAGGTACTGCTTGAATAAAAGGACAACACACCTAAGTTAAGATGTCATAAAGTAATTCAAGGTTACCTATGCACACAACTCAACAGGGTAAGCTTTCACTTTGTAATATAATACACCTACATGGCCATCAAAATGCAGCTACTACCCTGGCTGTTACATGGAGTAGCAACGAATTAGCACACTATACTTGTATAAGTAGGTAGTGTGCAACAATGGCAGAACTTGAAAATTTAATTTTACAATAAAGAGGGCCTCTTGAATTAAGCATCTTGCTTACACTTCTGACAAATCTTGAGACTACCTCTAGAATTAAGAATCCTCTGCAGAGGCACACATGTCACAGACCCCTTCTGGCTCTCAATTTCCTAAACAGAAAGAGATGCTTATGCCAAGTTGTCCATTTTCAGAGAAAAGTCATGTGTGTGCGCTTCAAATTCCTAGCATTTTGCTTTGATCCCTGATAAAATGTAACTTAATGGCTATTTACATCTATTGTGTATAGTACTCTCAGTGAACAGCTTTGATATTCCAGCGTCTGACCTACCATGCTACTGGCCAGTTAGCATGAATTAGGAATGCTCTTCAGGTGGGTTCCTGCCCTGACCAGGCAGCTCCTACTCCTTGCAATACTTGGGACTTGTTGGAGATGTAAGAAGAGAAAAGAAACCAGGAAGTTGCCTACTAAGATGCCTCTGGCAAAACCTTCCTGAACAGACTGAATTTTGTTTGATCTTTGGTCAGACCCGTAGTACTTAGATTAGAGATTATCTATGAATACAGAGTCTTAGAGGTGTTTCCTCTAGGCCAACAGCTCCTCAAGAGCGTGGGTGGTATCTTTTTTGTCCCGAGAGTGAAGGCCAGGCATAGAGCAAGCAGATAAGAGATAAAAGGGATAATAATTATAATTATCTCTTTGGTTGAATTCACAATCAGCTATCTACTTGCTCACCACCTTCTTTACATATATATTTTTCTGTTACTAATCTGAGGTAAGATAAAACTGTGTTAGTGTTGTGAAGCTTGAGTGCTGTCCTAATATTATTTTAAAACATTAAAGATGAAGTAGACCTTAGAAATAACTTACTGTAGAGTACAGCCTTGAAAGAAAAAGATGCTTGCTCCTTAGAAGAAAGGCTATGACAAACCTAGACAGCATATTAAAAAGCAAAGACATCACTTTGCTGACAAAGGGCTGTCTCGTCAAAGCTATGGTTTACGGATGTAAGTTGGACCATAAAGAAGGTTGAATGCATACGAATTGATGCTGCAGACTATGGTGCTAGATAAGACTCTTGAGAGTCCCTTGGACTGCAAGGAGATCAAACCAGTCAATTCTAAAGGAAATTAACCCTGAATATTCATTGGAACGACTGGTGCTGAAGCTGAAGCTCCAATACTTTGGCCACCTGATGGGAAGAAGAGCTGACTCAGTGGAAAAGACCCTGATGCTGAGCAAGATTAAGGGCAGGAGGAGAAGGAGGCAACAGAGGATGAGATGGTTGGATGGCATCATCAACTCAATGGACCTGAATTTTAGCAAACTCTGGGAGACAGTGAAGGACAGGGAAGCCTGGAGTGCTGCAGTCCATGAGATTCCAAAGAGTCGGACACGACTGATCGACTGAACAACAACAGCCTTCATTTTGCAGATGGGAAACAGACACCCAGAGGTTAAATGACTTTTCAAAGCTAGTTAGTGGCAGAAATAGAGGCAGGAGAATGCATATCCCCCTGGCTCCCAGTTTGCTACTAAACACTCCAACGCCACTGAGAAGACTGCTTCCGCTTTAGCTTATACTGTTTCGTTTTGATTTTTTCCTTTTTCTTCTTTCTCTCTCTCTTCACATGCTTTATCCCACTACTTGTACAAGAGATCAACAGGCAAATCAGAGAATTTAGAACTTTTTATAAAAATCAGGGCTGTTGTGTTGTGGCCCAGTGTGGTGGGGGTGGAACTTTCTCTTTCTGGAAAGGTTTTATATTTACTCATGTTCTCTGGGCCATAGTTGAATGTGGGAGCCTTGCCCAGGTGCAAGCATCTTTACTGTTCAGTAGAGGTGCCTTGCCCTGGAATGTCAGGAGACCTGAGCTCTCACCTTGACTTTGTCACACTTTTGTGGCTGTGGGAAAGTTAATGTTCCTCTCTAGGCCTCAGTTCCTCCTTTAAAAAGCATGAACTTGAACTATATGAGCTCTAAAATCCTATGAGTTTACCTGTTTCCACCTCTGAATTATGAAGAATTAAAACTGTTTTCTATTTTTAAAGTAAAAGCCACACCTAAGCTCCATGGAATTTGATCACCCTTACATTTTTGTGTGAGTGTTGACAGGCCTTCTCTGCTCTGCTTGGTATAACTGGAATGATTTAATTTTCATTTCAGAGGTTTCAATTATTGGCTTCCATTTGTCATTCTACCAAGGAAGTAATTGGCACAATGGTTAAAGGTGATCTATGACTCAGTTCTTTTGGGTCATGTTTCAAGTGTTACTTTGAAAATCTCTAGACCTCCTCCCCTCTATCTGTTATTCATCCGGAGTTGGAAGATATCCATGGAACCTATCTTCTTTTTCTTCTTGTGCAATTGGGAGAGAGGGCATAGGGTCTCTTTAGGATCAGGGATCCAGGGAAATGCCTGGAAGGGGGAACATTTTCTCTAAGTAGATGGAGGAAAAGCTGCCAGGTTGCTGACTCTGCTATAGCAGGTGATAAGGAGTTAGTTGCAACCTGACTCCTCTCCCCACCGTGGGGTTACTGACTTTGTATTGTCTCGGCAAAGTCCCCTAGACATGTCATGGCAGCCTATCCCTTGCCTTCTTCTGCCTACACACCCAGGAATGGAGAATCAAGAGATCAGCTTTCTGGCTGCTGTTGAAAGGATGCCCTGTTTTTCAGGGGCAAGTGGCCTGCCTTACACTGAAAATCATCCTGATGTGCAGAGCTGCAGAACACATAGATATGATTCCTGCTCTTAAAGGAACATAAGACCCAGTGTCACATTACTTTGTTTGCCTCTAACAGAACTTTCTTTTTTCATCGACTGTTTCACACCATTCATCACTCAACAGCATTTATGAAGCACTTCCTTTAAGCCTGAAGGAAAGGTTGGAAAGGAAGAAAAACCATGATCTCTGGCCTTGAGGACTAAAAACTTGCTGAGGAGAGACTTGAGAATGCATAAAAACATGAAGTACTACACAAACAAGTACAAATTAACATAATGCAGAGTATTTCTGGACAGATTTAGGAGTTAATTGGCAGATCAGACTTGGGGGGAGTTAATCAGAGAAGGCTTCTTAGAAGAAGACTTCCCTGCAAATGTAATTTTTAGACTATACTAACATACTTACCAAAGAAACCAGGGACAGTTTTCCAAAGTTTAAATGATTAAAGAAAGCCCCACAGAGTCATATTCCAGAGAACACAAAAGTTGCAAACATGGCAAGCTGTGTGGAAAGGGTTGAATAGACAGAGAATGAGGAAGTGAAACAGGATTTTGTAGAAATATACCTGAAGACCGAGTTGAAGAATTTGGATCTGATAAAATTTGTGATAGAGAGCCTCTGGAGATTCTTAAGCATGGTAATGGTGTATGAAATTGTCTGAGGAAGATTAATCTTCCTCCTGTGTATAAACTAACATGGAAAAGCTAGTAGCGGTGCTCAGATTAGAGTTGCAGCTATGAAAATGAAGGAGAGGTGACCTGGAGGCATAGGATGGACCAGTGAACAGAGCTTGACCATCACTTGGACAATTATCAGGACCACCCCTTCCCTCACTGAGTGCTTTCTCTGTGCCTGTCACAAGGTAACAGCTTGCTATGTGAATTAATGTGTTTAAACTTCAACAGAACTGTTTGAGAAGAAATTAAATAACTTGCTCCAGATCATACAACTATAAGCAAGGAACCAGAGTTTATATCCAGGCACTCTGGCTCCAAAGCCACTTAAGAACTAGGCTACATCTCTGAATTCAAAAAAAGTTAGGAAGAAAATTACCCTACCGCCGTGGTTGAGAGTATGACCTCTAGATTCAGATTCCCTGGGATCTCTGCCTATGGCACTGACTAGCCACAAATGCCTAAACAATCCACTTAAAAGTCTACCTTTCCTTTTCCTTATCTATAAAAAGAGATAATAGCACCCAAGTATAGGGTTGCTATAAAGTATAAATGTGCTATAGTGTGTGCTGTACTCAATCCAGTTCCTGACACATAGTGAGTGTTCAATAAAGGTTAGTTATCAATAAAATGGTTATTATCACCCCATGTTTTAGAACCTGGCAGGACAATACTGTAATTGCCAGAATAAGAAAAGGGAGGCATTTGGTTACTTCCCACACACAAGTCCTTTGCTCATGAGTTACAGAATATTTAGGGATCAGTAGAAATCATGCTGTGGAGAAGGTGATGGCACCCCACTCCAGTACTCTTGCCTGGAAAATCCCATGGACGGAGGAGCCTGGTAGGCTGCAGTCCATGGGGTCGCTGAAGAGTCAGACATGACTGAGCAAATTCACTTTCACTTTTCACTTTCATGCATTAGAGAAGGAAATGGCAACCCACTCCAGTGTTCTTGTCTGGAGAATCTCAGGAACGGGAGAGCCTGATGCGCTGCCGTCTATGGGGTCACACAGAGTCGGACACGACTGAAGTGACTTAGCAGCAGAAATCATGCTGAGGGCAGTGAAGAGAAATTGAAGAATGTTCCAAAGAGAAGAATTAACTGAAAATGCCAGTCATTCAGAGCACTGGAGAAAAACTATATAGAAGTGAGAGAAAGGGAGGGAGGCTAAGACTTTGGTTGGTGTGGAGCCTCTGTTTTGTGGGCAAGAAGGAGTGGGATTGTTACTTTATTAACTTACATATTGAGTGTGAGTTTAACTTCCCTTTTGGTTTCTGTTTTTCATCCTCACTGTTAATAGACGATGCCCATATTAAGAAGTAATCCATGCTGCAACTCTCCTTCAAGTACTTAAAGGGAGTTATGAATGGGTTTTAAAGGACATTGCTTTAAAATATAGGAGAAGGCAATGGCACCCCATTCCAGTACTCTTGCCTGGGAAATCCCATGGATGGAGGAGACTGGTGGGCTGCAGTCCATGGGGTCGAGAAGAGTCGGACACAACTGAGCTACTTCACTTTCACTTTTCACTTTTCTGCATTGGAGAAGGAAATGGCAACCCACTCCAGTGTTCTTGCCTGGAGAATCCCAGGGACGGTGGAGCCTGGTGCACTGCCGTCTATGGGGTCGCACAGAGTCGGACACAACTGAAGCGACTTAGCAGCAGCAGCAGCTTTAAAATATATATATACAATGAAGAGAACATGATAGGCAATTATCATTGTTCATAGGTCAGAGCTGCTAGTTCTCTACCAGCTTTTCTCTCTAAAGAGATCTCTAAGGAGAAAGGTCTTTGTGCCCCATGTAATGACTACTTGGGAGCTGAGTCAAACAAGCAGTCTTATTTTAGTTCTCTAAAGACCAAGTCTGGGCAGGCCTATGCTTTCACTACATGGGAGGGGTAAGTGATTAAGTTTATTCACATGTGAACTGCCTAAGTCATCTCACAGGGTACCATGGCTCAATTAATTCTTCCAGCTGACTGGAGACACATGCATGGGGGGCTAAGCTACTCCCCACTGAATCTAACAGGAAGCAGTGATTTGGCACTCTGCTGTTGGGTTCGTTCTGTATTCTGGCATGACTAAGTGATACTGAGCAAAGATAGTGAGTGGTAATCATTGGTGAAATTAGTGACCTAAAATCACCCGTCCACAAATATTTATTGACAACGATGAATCTAGAACACAGTACTAGTACCTAGTAAAATCTCACATTTTGTTGACTCCAAACCAGGGCTTGGACTGTACATTTGTCAATATACAGCATTGAACTGCATTTCTTTCAGAAAAGTTCAACTGTCTCTATAAAGCAAAAGCTTAGGTAAAAAGGAGTGATTAGGTACAATGTAAACTGACTATTTTTCTCTCTTCTGTTTCCCTCTGTTAAGAAATCCAGCTCCAGTTCAGCAATGGTACAGTGACTATTACATAGCAACGACTGGTAGCCTGTGAGCTCACGTTGAATGCTTGTTATAGAATTTGAAAGGGCAAAGCATATTTTGTGTACCAGCCCTCAACTATCTCCATCAAGTTGTCACCATAGAGATAGAAAATGTAAAGGCTTCCTTACAATCATTTGAGAAGGGAAATGTCTATTTCTGGCTGAGACTTGGCCTCTCCAGGGTAGAGTTTGTGAAGAATTTCTTACTGTCTGCCATGTAGTGAAGAATTTAAGACAAAATATGGAGCACTTTATGGGGTAAGATGATCAGCAATTTTAAAAAAGGAAAAACCTACTTTGATTGCCATAGAGGTAGATCCTACAGGTCAGTTATGACCTGGAGGTAATTTAGCTACTTTTGCTTGCTTGCTAAGTTGCTTCAGTCGTGTCCGACTCTGTACGACCCCATAGACGGCAGCCCACCAGGCTCCCCTGTCCCTGGGATTCTCCAGGCAAGAACACTGGAGTGGGTTGCCATTTCCTTCTCCAATGCATGAAAGTGAAAAGTGAAAGGGAAGTTGCTCAGTCATGTCCGACTCTTCACGACCCCATGGACTGCAGCCTACCAGGCTCCTCCGTCCATGGGATTTTCCAGGCAAGAGTACTGGAGTGGGGTGCCATTGCCTTCTCCGTTAGCTACTTTAGAAGTAGCTAAATTGGGCTTCTCAGAAGTAGCTAAATTGTGCTAGTGGTAAAGAACCTGCCTGCCAATGCAGGAGACGTAAGAGATGCAAGTTCGATCCCTGGGTCGGGAAGATCCCCTGGAGAAGGGCATGGCAAGCCCACTTCAGTATTCCTGCCTGGAAAATCTCATGGACAGAGGAGCCTGGAGGGCTACAGTCCATAGGATCGCACAGAGTCAGACACGACTGAAATGACTTAGCACTCATGTACTTTAGAAGTAACTTAACTTCATGTTCTGTGGCCTGCCTCTTTCTGGAGTGTGGTTGAAGAGTTTCTTGCTCTAATTATTCTTGTAACTTACAGAGCAATCACTGCCCTGAGATAGATCTCCCACAAATATTTAAGTCATAAACTCAAATATCAGTTACCAAAGATCAGCTGGTTTAAACAATTTTCTTAACTGCTACTTCCTTAGGTCCTTATAGATAAATAAGACCAAGTATCTCTTTATAAGTTTCCATTTTTGCCTCATTTGCAAATGGCCTTTATGGAGAATCTAATTTTGTTTTGTAGAAAGTGAGAAATTCTAATCTTTCAAATGGCCTGTATTAGCACTAATTCTGAAGCCAAGTAGGACCCATGGAAAAAAAGAATTTATTTCAGTCTATTTTACCTCTTGGAATATTAATTCCATAAGGAAAGCATTTTATTAAATTCTGCTGACATTTAAAACTTATAAAATGCATTTACTTTGTTCTTTTAAACCACATTAAACTTTTTTCTTTGGATGCTTCTAAAATTGCCTTGGAATCTATCAAATTTTAAAATGCATACCCATAGATACCACAATTTCACCTCAAGGAATTTTTTCCAGAAAAATATTTCCATTAAATAAAAGTCTATTCTGCCTAATTTCTGCACTTGGCTCCAAGAATACCAGACAAGATATTGGTGGATTCTCTTTTGAAAAAATGTAACATCTCAAGAGAAATTATATTTGGGGGCGCTACAAATGAAGCAGGTGGATTCCTGCTTCATGACCCTAAAGTAAAGCCCACCAACAGACAAGCACTATTGGAGTACACAGAGCTACCAATCAGCTATTATGTGAAAGTCACTTGACCTTTGAGGATTGCCTCCATCATGAAAGGCACATTCCAAAACAAAAGGATTTAGAGGAAAAAAGAGACAATGCAGGAAGATAAATTATATCCACAAAACATGAATAAACAACAATGGAATGCTATAAAAAAAGGGGGGGAATGATCAGAGAATAAAGGGAGCTTTTGGAAATGAAAAATATAGTGACTGAAGTAAGACATTTGTAGAAGGGTTGGGAGATGAAGACAAGGAAATTTCCCAGGAGGTAGATCCAAGAGATGAGATAGAAAATAGAAGAGAACATTATGGGGTTAGTCCAGGAAGTTCAATAATTCTTGGAAAATGGAAAGAGAGAGAGAGAGATTGAGAGCAGATTGTAGCAGTCAGAGTCCTAACAGCAAACCCAACTGACCCTACATGGTTCTGATAAAGTCATTTCTGTAAATGGACTCCTAATGGAAATGTGAGAAGGAAGGATTAAGGGAAAACAAGGGTGGTATAGTGTCAAGGCTCTTCCCAAGTTGTGCTAGTGGTAAAGAACCTGCTTGCCAAATCAGGAGACCTAAGAGATGCAGGTTCAATTCCTGGGTTGGGAAAATCCCCCTGGAGGAGGGCATGGCTACCCACTCTAATGTTCTTGCCTGGAGAATCCCAAGAACAGAGGAGCCTGTAGGGTTGCAAAGGGTCGGACATGACTGAAGCAACTTAGCATTGCACACATGCGTGGTGTCCAGAGACTAGCAACAGTGAGAAGTTGTTACACTCCCAGGGCTAAAGGGATGAGGTTGGAGGAGGTGGTATACACAGAGCCCAGCGAGAACTGCAGCCAAGGAAGTAGGGCTTCCCAGCAGGAAGAAATGTACCCAAGAAATGTGGCTCCACTTCTGGGATTCATAAGCAGGGAAGAATCTGACTTCTCTGACTACTCTGACTTCTCTCTTTGTGATCTGATCTCACATTGGCCAAGCCTAACCAGAAACCAGTTGATATAGTCTATAGTGTACAGGGGTCATTCTCTCAGAGCAGGGCAGGACTAGCATATGAAAGGAAATAATTTACTAAAGAATAATACTGTAACAATTTCCCTTCTGAAAACCATCTGGTGACCATCCCAGAGAATGTGACCAAAAAAAAAAAAAAAAAAAAAGCCCAGCAAAAGCATGGAATAATGAAATTTCACAACCCCATTAATAAAGAAAAGACCTTAAACACTTACACAGAGGGAAAAACAGATCTTATATAAAGGATCAGAAATCACAATGGCACTAGGTTGGATCAACACTGAATGCTGTATGACAATGAAAAATTCTTTCCAAGTCAAATCTTCATTAATTGTAAGGATGGAAAAAAAACTTTGGCAAACATGCAATGTCTCAAAAATTTACCCTCTAGACACCCTTTCTTAAGCTATCACAAAAAACAAAGGGGTGAACAAGCAAAGAAACAAAAACAGAAGTTTCCTGGGTTGAGGGAACATGTTGCATAGCCAAGAAGTGAAGGGAAATCCTGGCTGACAGCTAGGCAGAAATCCTAGAATGTTTCTAGGATTTAAACAGAGCAGGAGAGAAGAAGCTTCCCTTAAGGCATCTTTAAGGAAAAAGACAAACTACTAATCATTTTCAGAGAGATTTAACAATTCTTTGGAGGATTTGGGAAGGGCAATGAAAGCAAATGACCATTTAAGAAAATTATCCTTCTAAAGCTATTTGACTCCTTAATTTGTGTATATATATATAACTAAGATCATGGCATCTGGTCCCATCACTTCATGGCAAATAGATGGGGAAACAGTGGAAACAGTGACAGATTTTATTTTGGGGAGCTCCACAATCACTGCAGATGGTGTCTGCAGCCATGAAATTAAAAGATGCTTACTCCTTGGAAGAAAAGTTATGATCAACCTAGATAGCATATTCAAAAGCAGAGACATTACTTTGCCAACAAAGGTCTGTCTAGTCAAGGCTAAGGTTTTTCCAGTGGTCATGTATGGATGTAAGAGTTGGACTATAAAGAAAGCTGAGCACCGAAGAATTGATGCTTTTGAACTGTGGTGTTGGAGAAGACTCTTAAGAGTCCCTTGGACTGCAAGGAGATCCAACCACTCCATCCTAAAGGAAATCAGTCCTGACTGTTCATTGGAAGGACTGATGCTGAAGCTGAAACTCCAATACTTTAGCCACCTGATGTGAAAAGCCGACTCATTTGAAAAGACCCTGATGCTGGGAAAGATTGAAGGCGAGAGGAGAAGGGACGACAGAGGATGAGATGGTTGGATGGCATCACCGACTCAATGGACATGAGTTTGGGTAAAGTCTGGGAGTTGGTGATGGACAGGGAGGCCTGGCGTGCTGCAGTCCATGGGGTTGCAAAGAGTCAGAGATGACTGAATGACTGAACTGAACTGATTGCATTTATGCAACATTAAATTTAAAATACCCTCACAAGAATGCAAAGTATAAGTGCAAAGATATCATTCCACCATGGTATGCTATATCAAAAAGTTGAAAATAAACGAAATGTCCATTAGTGAAAGATTGGTTAAATTATGGTGCTGCCAAATGATAGAATACTATATACCCTTGAAAAGGAATGAAAAAGAATCTAGATGTATACTGAGCAAAAAGATGTCCAGGCTATATGTGTAAAAAAAAAAAAAAAAAAAACAGATCTCAAAATTTGTATCCAAGATGTGACTCTATTTTTTAAAGTAAAAACTTCTTCTATATATTACTTTATACATAGAAAACCAAAAGTTTGAGGAACTGTGGATTTTTATTTCCTAATTAAAAATTTTGGTGTTGAATTGTTGTTCATACTGAGGATGGACTTCATGTACTAAGAAAAATCAACACAGATGAATTTTTAGTTTTATTTTCATTTTTATTAAATACAGTTGATTTATAATGTTGTGCTATCTCTGTTGTACAACAAAGTGACTCAGTTATACACATATAGATGTTCTTTTTTTTGCATCCTTTTTCATTATGGTTTATCACAGGGTACTGAATATAGTTCCCTGTGCTATACAATACAAGCTTATTGCCTGACCATCCTATATATAATAGTTTCAGATGAATTTTTAATAAGAATACTTTGGAGCTTAGAAATCAATTTTTCTATACTTTCAGATATCACGATTCATTCATCAAAATACTGTGTTTGGTACTAAAAGACAGAGATGAATAAAATACCTTCCTTCAATTTTATCACAGTATAGTGGAAAGGTTTTTAAATTGTCTGGTGCTTTAGGGATGGAGTAAATGTTTGATCTGAATTTCATTTCAAAATATATTTAAATATTAAAACACCTGTAATAAAATCAATTAATTTAGTATAATAAATATAGCTGTGTGGCCATCAGCACTGAATTTTTCCTGTTATTTCTGAGCATATATTTGAATTTATTGTAAACATGTCATTACTTAGAAAGGTGTAGCTTTAGGCTTCCCTGGTGGCTCAGTAGTAAAGAATTTGCCTGCCAATACAGGAGACATAGGTTCAACCCCTGATCCAGGAAGATCTCACATGCCTCAGAGCAACTAAGCCTGTGCACCACAACTACCGAGCCTGTGCTCTAGAGCTTGGGAGCCCCAGCTACTGAGCCCACATGCCACAACTACTGTGGTGCACTCACCCTAGAGCCCAAGCTCTGCGACAAGAGAAGCCACTACAATGAGCAGCCCGCACACCACAGCTAGAGAGTAGCTCCAGTTCACAGCAACTGGAGAAAAGCCTGTGCAGCAACGAAGACCCAATACAGCCAAAAATAAAATGAAATAAATTATTTTTTAAAAAGATTGTAGCTTTATATCGGTCTTTTAAAAAATCTAATCTGCGTAAATGTGCTTATATAATAATTGCAATGAGACTATGCAACCACAGCATATATGTACTGAACATGACTAAATACACAGCAAAGTTCAAGTTCATCTGCTTGATGGACATTCTTATGTGCCATAACAGATAAATGTATAACAGGTAGGGTAGATAGGATTTTGCAGATCCTTAAAGTTTTATAAAGTTTTCATTGTTTGACTTTTGTAGTAAAGCATGTGAGCTGTGGTTGGCTATTTTTGTGAACCAATTTGTAAATCATTTTATTATGAACATTTTGAAACAGATAGAAACTGAACAATACAGTAATGAACAACTTAACACTTATCGCCCAGCTTCAACAGTTATAGTCTGCCATTCTTACGTCATCCAAATCTCCATCTGTTCCCTACTTGATTATTTTTTCTAATAAACATTTCCATTATTCCTTTTAATCTGAATCTGTCCAGTTGAAGAACAATTACAAGAACACTGTTACCATTTGTGATTCCTTATCTTTGTTAATCAGGATTTCCTCAATATTACTCGATCGAAACAAAATAGAGAAATATTTTGAATAGAGAAGCTTATATAAGACTATAATTTAAAAAAAAAAAGAGATTTTCCTGGTGGTCCAGTGGCTAAGATTCTGGGTTCCCAATGCAGGGGCCCTGAGTTTGATTCCTGATCAGGGAGCTAGATCCCACATGCTGCAACTCAGAGTTTGTGTGCTTCAACTAAGACCCAGGACAGCTAAAAAAAAGATAAAGACTGCAATTATCATTTATAAATCCTAATTTCAAACCTGAGTGTTTACCAAAATAATCTGGTTTTTGAGAATTTTTTAATATTTATTTTTTTTTGCTAAAATTAATACATAAAGATGCTTTAAAAGCTTCAAATATAGTATAGAGTACACATAAAAAAGAACATTTTCCTCCTACCCCTACCCCTCCCAGTTCCTCTTTTCAAAGGCCAGTTTCTTGGGAGAATTTCCAGAAATATTCTATGCGTGCACATACAAGCATGTGCGATACTATAATCCTTAAAGAGAAAAGAAAAGCCTTATTGGCAGTGTACACTGTTCTATACCATACCTTTGTTCATTAATGTTTCTTCTAATACACAGATCAAAGAGTTTCTGAAAAGATACAAAACTGCTGGTTTAATGGGAACCATATCTCTGACAGCACAAGATCAAGGAACAAAGAGAGGAGGGAGGGAATACCTAGCTTTTGGGAATTGAAAAAGGCCATATGATGTTTTAGCTGAATCTTGATGGAAAGGCTCGCATGGCAGAGAAGTACGAGAAGCTTTTTTTAAAAAATTAATTGTATTTATTTATTTAGTTATTTTGGTTGTGCTGGGTCTTTATACCTGTGAGGGCTTTTTTCTAGCTGCTGCGAGCTGGGGCTACTCTCCAGTTGTGGTGTGCAGGCTTCTCATTGCAGTGGCTTCTCTTGTGGAGCACGGACTCTAGGGCATGCAGGCTACAGTAGCTGGGGCTCCTGGGCTCTAGAGCACATGCTCAGTATTTGTGGTGCATGGGCTTAGTTGCTCTGAGGCATGTGGGATCTTCCCAGATCAGGGGTCAAACCTGTGTTTCCTGCATTGGCAGGTGGATTCTTTACTGCTGAGCCACCAGGGAAGCCCTAGAAGATTGTTTTAAGTAGTAATACTCACTGTTCCAAACCTGATTCCTTGGTTTTTCTTTTTTCTTTCTTCACAGCACATGTGAATTAGTAGGTACAAAAGGTCTGTCTAGTCAAGGCTGTGGTTTTTCCACTGGTCATGTATGGATGTGAGAGTTGGACTATAAAGAAAGCTGAGTGCTGAAGAATTGATGCTTTTGAACTATGGTGTTGGAGAAGTCTCTTGAGAGTCCCTTAGACTGCAAGGAAATCCAACCAGTTCATCCTAAAGAAAATCAGTCCTGGGTTTTCATTGGAAGGCCTGATGTTGAAGCTGAAACTTAATATTTTGGCCACCTGATGCGAAGAGCTGACTCATTTGAAAAGGCCCTGATGTTGGGAAAGACTGAAGGCAGGAGAAGTGGATGACAGAGGATGAGATGGTTCGATGGCATCACCAATTCAATGGACATGAGTTTGGGTAAACTCCGGGAGTTGCTGATGGACAGGGAGGCCTGGCGTGCTGCGATTCATGAGGTCACAAAAAGTCAGACACGATTGAGCGACTAAACTGAACTGAACTGAAATACCCAGAGCAGCTGCTAGTCGGTTGAAAGTCATCCCTGCTATGTTGAAAGAATGCTTAAATTTGAATCAAAAGACCTGGGTTCTAGTTTTAAGCAAGCCCGTAATTTCTGTAATTTTCTATAATTTCTGTAATAGGGATACCACATTACTTATATTTGTCACCAGGCTTTGAGACTGTCTATTGAACTAGAGTAACAGCCTATGGTGAAAGCAGATTAGATTGTCTTTGGAGTCTAAGACACATAGGTATGAAAAGACTGTTTTGAAGCTGTGAATGGTATAGTTGCAAAATCATTTATTTCATTCACAGGACATTGTTGAGCACCTGCTGTATGCTGGACACTGTCCTAAGTGTGAGGATATAAGAGTGAACAAGACAGACAGGAACTTAAGTAGTTTTGAGCATTTATTATGTTCTAGGCTCTGTGCTAAGGCTGAGAAGTAGTGGTTAATTCTTTAGTTGTCTTGTTTGCTCACATAGCTACAAATAACATCTACATATGAAAACTCCCAAATTTATACATCCAGGACTACTGTTTCTGAACTTGACTTTTTTAAACTTTTTTTTTTTTGAAATTCTTTTTTTTGTTGTTGTTGTTGTTGTTTTTTTATTTTACTTTACAATACTGTATTGGTTTTGCCATACATCAACATGAATCCGCCACGGGTGTACACGTGTTCCCAATCCTGATCGCCCCTCCTACCTCCCTACCCATACCACTTTTATATATACAATACCTTTTTGATGTTGTTGTTTAGTCACTAAGTCATGTCCGACTCTTTTGTGACACCACGGACTGTAGCCTGCCAGGCTCCTCTGTCCATGAGTTTTCCCAGGCAAGAATACTGGAGTGGATTGTCGCTTCCTTTTCCAGGGGGTCTTCCCAGCAGGGACTGAACTTGTGTCTCCTGCATTGTAGGGTAGGTTATTTATCACTGAGCTACAAGGGAAGCCCACCCACCTTTTTGATGACTCCTTTTAAATAAAATTCATAAGAAACTCAAACATAATACATCCAAACCTAGACTGATTTTGATCCCAATGCTGTTTGTCCCTCCTCTTGTCCCCACCTCTGTAAACAGACCACCATCCACCAAGGTTTTCAAGCTGGAGACCTGGGGGGCTTGCCTGACAGCTCCTCTCCCTGACCTCCCTCCTGGAAAACAAATTAGTTCTACCTAGAAGGCAGATCTTGACACTATCTGCTGTTTGCCTCCCTGCAACCCTCCTTGCTCAGACTTCTTGCAATAGGTGCTCTACTATTTTCCCTGCTTCCTTTTGCTATCTTACAAGCCCTTCTCTATACAGTGGCCAGAATGGATTCCCGGTGTGAAAGCAACAGCTACAGTACTGGTAACAAACACAAAACACAAGTAAACAAAACTAAAAATATAAGTATTCTTCATTCCCACTCCTTTCTGGGAAGATTCTTACCCCTGGGCCTGGGGCTTCTGTTGTGTTGATGAGGATAAATTGGTAGAGATAAAGAAATAATGAGATCAGAAAGGACAGATTGATTTACATAAGCAAGAGCAGGAGGTTATTCAAGGATCAAGAATGGTCTCTTAAAAGGTTAGAGAAGGAGGTCAAGGAAAGAAGAGTCAGGTCCAGGTCTGGTCTAGTTTGGGGGTCATATTTAAAGAGAAGTGCAATTGCAGACTGTTGTGCTGCGATAGGTAGAACTTAGAGAAATAGATAGATCAAGATTTTTTTTAAAGTGCTGTTTACTGAGACTCATACACAGAAATTTCCTTTTGTGCTTATTTCATAAACTTCTATAAATATTTCTTTTCATTTTTATTTTTAGTACTTGCTGTTTCTTTTGAATGAGACAGGCTATGATGATATAAGCAATGAGTGGGCTCAGCTTTATTCCAAATCCTTTACCAGGGCCTAAAGAATGGCACATTCTTATTTTAGGTTCTATCTTAAATGTCATCTTTTCAGAATGTCCTGTGCATCTGTCTTAGCTGGCTTTCCATTGTTGTTCTCTTTCATGGCTCTCTGTGGTTTCGTTCATAGAACTTTGTAATTGATAATTTATTCATGTGTGTGTGCATGCATGTCTGTGTTGTTCATTGTCTCTTTCCAGCAGATGTGCATCTAAGAGGACAAGGAGTTTGTGGCTTTGTTCACTGCTGTAGAGCCAATGCCCCTCTCAGTGCTCTGCACATAGGAGGCTGCAAACGAACACTTGTTAAGTGAACAGATAAACTCTTGTAGAGCTTAAAATTTTGAGAAGACAGATACTGAACAGATCACGTTATGACGACCGCAACAGGGAAGTATGATATTACCGTAAACCTGAAGAGGATAATTTATGTAGGGAGTAAGTCAATCCAGGCCTCCCTGATCTAAAAAGGGGTTAGGAGTTGGCCAAATGACTAGAGTGAGGATTGTTTCAGGCAAAGGAAATAACACGTGTGAAAGCCTCAGGATACTCTATAGAGTATTGAGTATTGGGGAGAATCAAAGAAGACCACTATGGCTAAAGCCTAGAGAGGAAGAGGTGGGCACATGTGAATACATGCTAACCCTCAGGATTGGGAGCTTCATTCTAAGGAAATGAAAATCTTCAGGCAGCAGAGTGAGATGATTAGGTTTGTGTTGTTTTTTTCTTCTAATTTTTATTTATTTACTTTTGGCTGCATATGGGCTTTCTCTAGTTGTGAGCAGGGACTGCTCTTCATTGTGGTGCCTGGACTTCTCATTGCGGTGGCTTCGCTTGTTGCAGAGGATAGGCTCTATGCGTGTGGGCTTCGGTAGTTGCAGCACGTGGGCTCAGTAGTTGCAGCTTACAGGCTTAGTTGCTCTGCAGCATATGAGATTTTCCAGACCAGGAATCAAACCTGTGTCCCCTGCACTGGCAAGCAGATTCTTAATCACTGGACTACTAGGGGAAATCCTGAGTCTGTGTTTTTAAAATACCACTACAGCTGTGTAGGGAATGGATTACAGGTGAGAAATAGAGCACACGGAGAAGGGAGGAGCTTGGAGGAGGCCAGGGCAGAGATGATCTTGGTTAGTGGCTACATATGAGCACAGGCCAGAGAAGATAGAGGCTTGTCCAGAGAAGCTGGCAAGTTTGCAGAATAATGGTAGATCCATAAGAGATTTAGAAGCTAGAGTAATTAAGATACGGTGGGTCACTGGACTTGCCGTAAGAGAGTGAGAGCGGGAGGAGCAAGATGATTTCCAAAGTTTTGATTTAGATGACCGAGTGGTAGTGATAGAGATAAGTGAAAACTGGAAGAGGAGCCAGTTGTTTGTGGGTAAGTGGTGGGAGAATGATGAATTCAGCTGTGGACACAATTTGAGGCACGTGTGAGATACAAGGCATGAGGCTGAGTAGACAGTGGAAAAGATGGCAATATAATGGTCAGCGGGAGTCTGTGTACACATGAATCTATCTGTCTATCTGTCTAGCAAGTGAGTGGAATGAAGGGTTTAGGATGAAATCCTGAGATCCTCTCACCACTTTAAGGATCAGGTTGAAAAGGAGTCAGCAAAGTGACCAAGGAATAGTCAGAGGGTAAAAGTAACACGGGACTGTGTGGTGCTATGGAAAGCCTTGAGGAAATGGCCTAAGACCAATGTTTCAGTGAATTAGCAGTCAAATTTTAAGCAGAGAACATCACTCAATAATTTAAATTCTGATAATTCTCCCCTTTTATTAGGAAATTGTATATCAAAATTTCTTGGGGGAAAAAACACCTCCTTTACTCCCACCTTAAAATAACTATTTTATTTTCATATAAGTATTTTATCTTCCAGTATTTATTTATAATGCATAAACATTTTTGCATGGCTGTAGCTAAAATGAATACATACTTTTAATTTTTTCCATTTGAAAGTGAAAGAAACTTAATGACTTCCTAATTGTCATTTTTAGTGGCTGTGTAATGTTTCATTCAATGACATTTTAGAGATCTGTAAAGAGATATGGCCTAGTCTATCAAAACTATAGGAAGAAAAAAAATTACAGGAAGATCAGCTTTTTCTCACAACCCATCCTCCTTTACCATTAACAAGATCATTTAAAATAGTTTAAAAACCATGGAAGCAAATGAGTCTATTGATAATCCTGTCTTCTTGAGATTAAATACCAATAAGCCAATTCACTATGTTGCTTCTTCAACTTCACACAGTCAACCTTGGAGAGAAAATGGAAAATTCAAATTATATCCTAAGAATAGGGTTAAACCACATGGAGGCATGTTTATTTCATTGAGTCTTGAAATACATGGACTGTGTTTGCAGATGAACTAGCAAACTGAATATCAGTGATGAGCTGGTTGGATGGCATCACCAACTCAATGGACATGAGTTTGAGCAAGCTCCAGGAGTTGGTGATGGACAGGGAAGCCTACTATGCTGTAGCCCATGGGGTCGCAAAGAGTTGGACATGACTAAACTGAACCTTGATGCATACTGTTTTGAATCTTTATCAACAGATAATGTAAGTCAAGGGCAAGAGTAAATAATGCTTTTATGCATTGCCATCAAATCTTAAAAACGGACTGAAGAGTTCTCAGATATCCAAACAAGTATTTTTTTTAAATAATATAAAATTCTATTATTGTAAAAAAACAACAAAAATAACAACATGCACATACTAATAGATAAATAGGTTTAACAGAGGTTTTTCTCCCAGGGTAGAACTATGGTTATTTTTTCTTTTTTTCATTGGAGGATAATTGCTTTACAGTGTTGTGTTGGTTTCTGCCATACAGCAATGTGAATCAGCCATTAAGCATACACATCTCCTCCCTCTTGAACATCCCTCCCACCCCCTCTCTCCCATCCCATCCCATCCCATCCCATCCCTTTAGGTTGTTACAGAGCACTGAGTTGAGTTCCCCTGCATTATATAGCAATTATGTTTCAATGCTATACTCTCAATATGTCACACCCTCTCTCCTTCCCCTGCTGTGTCTAGAAGTCTTTCTCTGTGTCTGAGTCTCTATTCCTGCCTTGCAGATAGATTCATCAGTACCGTTTTTCTAGATTCCATATATATGTGTTCATGTATGATATTTTTCTTCTCTTTCTGACTTACTTCACTCTGTATATCAGGCGATTCATCCACCTCACTAGAACTGACTTGAATTCTTAGTTCCATCTTTTAATGAGACTATTTCTTGAAATACTCCTTAAAAATGACACCTTAAGTATCCAAGGGTTTTGTCAATTTTGGAACAGATGAATGGATAAAGAAGATTTGGTGTATACAATGGAATATTGCTCAGTCATTAAAAAGAATGAAACAATGCCATTTGTAGCAACATGGATGGACCAAGAGATCATCATTCTCACTGAAGTAAGTCAGAAAGACAAATACCACATGCTATCACTTAGTGTAGAATGCAAAATATGACACAAGTGAACACACCTACAAAACAGAAACAGACTCACAGGCGTATGGAACAGACTTGTGGTTACCAAAGGGGAAGAGAAGTGGGGGAGGGATGGATCAGGAATTTGGGATTATCAGATGCAAACTATTACATATAGGATGTATAAACAACAAGGTCTTACTGTATAACACAGGGAACTATATTCAATATCCTGTGATAAACCATAATGGAAAAGAATATGAAAAAGAATACACACACACACATACCCCCCCCATACACAACCGAGTCATTTTGTTGTATAGCAGAAATTAATACAACATTATAAATCAACACAACTTCAGTAAAATTTTTAAAAAAGTAATTGATCAGGAAGTCTAAGACATTCAGTTCAGTTCAGTTCAGTTCAGTCACTCAGTCGTGTCCAACTCTTTGCGACCCCACGAATTGCAGCACGCCAGGCCTCCCTGTCCATCACCAACTCCCGGAGTTCACTCAGACTCATGTCCATCGAGTCAGTGATGCCATCCAGCCATCTCATCCTCTGTCGTCCCCTTCTCCTGCCCCCAGTCCCTCCCAGCATCAGAGTCTTTCCCAATGAGTCAACTCTTCACATGAGGTGGCCAAAGTATTGGAGTTTCAGCTTTAGCATCATTCCTTCCAAAGAAGTCCCAGGGTTGATCTCCTTCAGAATGGACTGGTTGGATCTCCTTGCAGTCCAAGGGACTCTCAAGAGTCTTCTCCAACACCACAGTTCAAAAGCATCAATTCTTCGGCACTCAGCCTTCCTCACAGTCCAACCCTCACATCCATACATGACCACAGGAAAAACCATAGCCTTGACTAGGCGGACCTTAGTTGGCAAAGTAATGTCTCTGCTTTTGAATATACTATCTATGTTGGTCATAACTTTTCTTCCAAGGAGTAAGCGTCTTTTAATTTCATGGCTGCAGTCACCATCTGCAGTGATTTTGGAGCCCAAAAAATAAAGTCTGACACTGTTTCCACTGTTTCCCCATCTATTTCCCATGAAGTGATGGGACCGGATGCCATGATCTTCGTTTTCCGAATGTTGAGCTTTAAGCTAACTTTTTCGCTCTCTTCTTTCACTTTCATCAAGAGGCTTTTTAGCTCCTCTTCACTTTCTGCCATAAGGGTAGTGTTATCTGCATATCTAAGGTTATTGATATTTCTCCCGGCCATCTTGATTCCAGTTTGTGCTTCTTCCAGTCCAGCGTTTCTCATGATGTACATCTAAGACATTAGGGCTGTGGAACTCCCTCAGTTTAACTCAGTGAATATGTGTTGGGTTACTATTTTTCTTCCTGATAGTTCAGTTGGTAAAGTATCAGCCTGCAACGCAGGAGACCCTGGTTCAATTTCTGGGTCAGGAAGATCTGCTAGAGAAGAGATAGGCTACCCACTTCAGTATTCTTGGGCTTCCCTTGTGGCACAGCTGGTAAAGAATCTGCCTGCAATGTAGGAGACCTAGGTTCCATCCCTGGGTTAGGAAGATATCCTGGAAAAGGTAAAGGCTACCCTCTCCAGTATTCTGGCCCAGAGAATTCCATGAACTGTATAGTCCAGGGGGTTGCAAAGAGCTGGACACAACTGAGCGATTTTCGCTTTACTACTCTGCATAGGACAAAGTGCCAGATACAGTTTCTAGGGTAGCCTTGTGGCTTATCTTCTCTCTTACTCATTATTTTAAGACTAGCTTTAGCTGTCTGCATGGGTGTTTGCAACTTCCTTCTCCTTGTCTAGGGAGAAGTTGCTTTTGTCTTCATTCCAGGTTATTGGGATGAGTAGTGATGTTAGGTCTATCTAGAGCACCAGCCAATTTAAGGAAGGTCCTGGGATAAGGTCCTGGGGCCGTTTTTTCTGGTAGGGAAGAGAGGAGGAATGCGTGATAAGGAGAGACATGGGCTTCTGAATCACATGGAGACTCAGAGTACCGAGTACTTTGTATGTACCATGAAGTGAAGTGAAGTCGCTCAGTCGTGTCCGATTCTTTGCGACCCCACGGACTGTAGCCCACCAGGCTCCTCCATCCATGGAATTTTCTAGCCAAGAGTCCTGGAGTGGGTTGCCATTTCCTTCTCCAGGGGATCTTCCCAACCCAGGGATCGAACCTGGTTCTTCCGCATTGCGGGCAGATGCTTTATCGTCTGAGCCAGCAGGGAATCCCTAAAGCGTCCAGCAGAGGGAGCCAGAAGGTGAAAGTGAGGTCGCTCAGTCGTGTCTGACTCTTTGCGACTCCACGGACTGTAGCCCACCAGGCTCCAGGCTCCAGGCTCCTCCATCCATGGAATTTTCTAGGCAAGAGTACTGGAGTGGGTTGCCATTTCCTTCTCCAGGGGATCTTCCCAACTCAGGGATCGAGCCCGAGTCTCCCGCATTGTGGGTAGACGCTTTACCGTCTGAGCCACCAGGGAATCCCTTGTATGCACCATACTCTAATTTAACTCTTGGTTGAAAATCACAGTTGTATGAAGGAGATGGTATTGTTAAACTGCATTTTACAGATAAAGGAAAGTGGCTGGTGACTTATCCCAGCAACAGAGTATGTTGTGGATCTGGAATATGAATCTCTTTTTTTAGGTCCTCAAAGGCTCTCCACCACAGTGTATAGGACCCAGCAGAATTTCAGGTCCAGAGCAAATCACACTGGGCCCTCCACTCCCATATTTTTATAGGATGTAATCTGTCTAGAATATTTATCTAATAAAGTAGTAAAGGGAAAACAGGTCATGGACAGGGAGTTTATAGCTTGGGAAATGAGTATGTGTGGTATGGGTTCACTAGTTTTTTTGTGTGTGTCTTGATGAAGAACCTTTCAGGTTATTTGAGAACTAGTGTTACTGATTTCTTGCCCATTCTACAAAGACCTGTTTTCTCCACTAGACAAAAATATGAATGGCTGGTCCACTTCTGTCTCAAATAATGACTGTGAGGATAAAACAGGCCCTTTGAAAACTATGGCACTTAACAAACTTGTAAGGCAGCAATCATCTTTCCAAGGTATCGGGGAACTCAGAAGTGGCTGATTTAAATAAATTCTTGATTACCTGAGATACAGGAGATGTAGCAATAGCATTTGGTTACTGGACTTCGTTATTACAATCTAAAACGGCATTCTAACTAGCAGTTTTAATCTTTCTAAGATTTGGCTCTCTACAGAGCTTAAAAAAAAGAGACAAGGTGTAAAATGCCAGAAACATTTAGTTAAACTTCTTTTCCTTTGAACCCTGTCAAGACGTTGATGGAATTAGGATAGAACAAAAAGATCAAGGGGAAAAAAAAGCCAGAAAGAGACTCAGGAACACATACTGTGCCAGTAAATACTGAGTTAAGGAAATGAGTTGGGGGCAAAAGACTTGAGACCTTCCTGGGGACCGCTCTGGTTCGGGGGCAATCCCTCTGGCAATATTCCAGAATCTGAGTCCCCAGGGCTCCCCCCAGTGGGAAGGGAAAGATGCGCGTGGCCAGGCGAGCGCGTACGCGTGTACACTCACGTGTACACTCACACGCGCGCGCGCACCCACACTACACATACACACAGCCTGTCTCCTCCGCTCCCCCTCCCCCCGGGGGGGGCGGGTCTCTTTCTCTTTAAAGAGCAGACGGTCTCCGCGCAAACCCAGGTTCTCTAAGGCCCCGGGGCCCGGGACCCGAGCTCCTCGCAGCCAATGGGCGCGGTGGAGTGGCTCGAGCGCGGCTGACGCTGCACCAATGGGCGCTCGCGAGGGGCGGGGGCAGCGAAGGAGACACTATTGTTGATGAGGAGGAGCAGCGGCGGCGACGGCTGCACCACCTCGTTGCTGCCGGCCGCGGCCCGGGCGCCCCCAGCACCCCAGACTCCGGCTTCGTCACCCCGTCGCGGAGGCCTTCCCGCCAGCCTCGAGAATCCTCCCCCTGCCTTCTAACAACAAAACCACCCCACGTCTCGCCCAGTCACCGGGGAGGGGGGACCATGTCCCAGCGGGTGAGGCGCAGTGGGTCCCCCACGCCGGCCGGCTCCCTCGGGGGCAGTGCGGTTGCCACGGCCGGGGGATCCGGGAGCCGCCTGCAGCCCATGAGGGCGACGGTTCCGTTCCAGCTGAAGCAGCAGCAGCAACATGGCAGCCCCACGCGGAGCAACGGCGGCGGCGGCGGCGGCAACAACAACGGCGGCTGCTGTGGTGGCGCCTCAGGCCCCTCGGGCGGCGGCGGCAGCGGCAGCGGCGGGGCCCCGCGCACCGCCTCGCGCAGCACTAGCCCCACGCGGGGCGGCGGGAGTGCGGCCGCGCGCACCAGCCCCACGGTGGCCACGCAGACGGGCGCGTCCGCGACGTCCACGCGAGGCACCAGCCCCACGCGCGCCGCCGCGCCCGGGGCCCGCGGAAGCCCCCCACGGCCGCAGCCGCCGCCGCCGCTACTGGGTACCGTGTCGTCGCCCTGCTCGTCGCCCACCCACCTGTGGACTGGAGAGGTGAGCGCGGCCCCACCCCCAGCCCGCGTCCGGCACCGGAGGAGGTCCCCGGAGCACAGCCGAAGCTCCCCGGAGAGGAGGAGCCCGAGCGCCCCGGTTTGCAAAGCAGGTACGTGCTGGGGGCTGCGCGAAGAGGGAAAGGCGGCGGCGGGAAGGGGTCCGGGGCGCGCGCCGCTACCGCGCGGGGACTGCGGCGATACCGCGGTGCCGGGGTGGCCGTGGGCGGGGCTGGGGGCGGGACCTGGGCGGTGCTGCCCCGCCTTCCCCGGGCCAGCCCCGCGTCCCCTCCGCCGCTCCCGGGCCGCCTCATTCATCCCTCGGTGCGCCTTGAGTTGGTGCTGGTCCGTGGAGGTGCAGCCGCTAACCTTGTGCCTAGGCAGATGTGTTAATGATAAACCTGGGGTTCTGGCCGACCGCTGGCTATTGTTTATCCTCCCTTGGGAGTGAGGCTAAGAGTAGTTTGTCACTTTAGTGACATGGTTAATGTTAGTATAGTACATGTTTGTTGGTAAGCACTTCTCTTTCACAAAACAGTGTCAGATTTGAGGAACTTGAGTGCACTAGCATAGCAGGTTTGGTTGGGTCCCTGAAGAGACGTGAGGCTGGGAGTGTGTTAGCATTTCCTAAGACTAAGTGGGTAGCAAGAAGTGAGAAGTAAGTTAAGCAAGATTCCTGTGGAAGGTTTATGGGCTTTGAGGGTCTGGTATATTTCTGATATACTGATTTTGTGTTTAGGATATAAAACCATTTTTTAAAGAAAAGAACAAGACCTGAAGGTTTGTCTCCTTCTTGTTGTTTTAGGGACCTAAAAATTGTTTTTCTCTAGACCTGGCTTTTTTGGGAAAGGTCCTGAATGGAGCTGTTGAATTCCGCAGGAGTCATTCATAAAGAGAAATTCAGATTGTAGAAACTGAAAGAGATAATATTTATCATCTGATTGTCTTTGTAGAACCTCCTGAAAAGAGGAATATGTGGTTTCTAGCTTGTGTTTTAATACTGCCAGTATCTACCGTTGTCTTACCCTGTTTGAGAAACTTCTGTTAGAATTTTTAGGCAGAATGGCTGGTTATTTCAGGAAACTTGGTACGGTACTTCCTAACCAAATAAAAATGATAATGAAATGGTTTCAAGTGTTCGTTTGGAATTGCAGGGAATGGGATGAATCTTTTCTACCATTTATTTTATCAAGGATTTTAGATGGTGGATACTTTGAGGGGAGAGTATTGTCCTGAAAAATGATTGATACTGTTTTCTGACTAAAACAAGAGTACTGTTTTAAACCTTTCAAACATGCAAAATGCTTTTTTTCTAAACTTTGTTGAAGAAAAAAATCCCTCTCCCTCAAATAATAGCTCTTACTTATTGAGCTCCTACTTACTCTGAGTGACTTACCTCCTGGTTCTTACTTTAACTCTCACAGGAGATTTTGGAGAGCAAGCAGTGGAGTGGATTTTTGAACTCTTGAAGAGTGGTACTCCAAAACCATGTGTTTTACGTTGTATCAAGGAGGAAGCTTCATGGTGTGTAAGATAGTACTGGGGAAATATGTAGCACACCAAAAATGACATGTGCTTAGTTTTCCAAGCAACTCTTAGAGGTATCTGGTGAACATAATTGATTCAGTTTGCTTTCAGCCTTCTGGAGGCGGCAAAATGTGGCAGGTGGAAAGAAAGGAGAGCTACTTAGGTAGGCAGTTAAGATGGAGGAAGCAGGTGGTGATCTGATGGTCTGATAACAACATCTGACTACTCTCTCAACTATTTGACCCTTAAAAAGCAGCGACCTGATGAGAGCCGGGTTAAATTAAGTATTGGGAGTGTGTGGAGGAAGGTGCTCTTTTCTTATCTTTTTAGAAGGGCTGTATTTTCCAGGATCTCAGACTCCTCATATGCCCACTTTTCATGTTTCCCAAAGCTTCTTTCTCTCAGATCTGTCATTTCATAAAGTATTCATGCTGTGAAATTGACTCTTTTCATTAGCCCTCTCCACTCCCCCCCCAACAAAAACAGAAAAATAAAACCTTTTTCTTCCAATGGAGTGCTCTCACTTGGGTGTGAAAAAGGGATACTGCTTGTTACTGAGTTATATCATCTGAGTATCTGATAGCTTCCTTCCCAGGAATGTGTTCTTGTTTCACTCTGGTGAACTTCTATGCAGAGTGGGACAAGTATTTTCTGATTTTATCCTCTTCAGTTCAGTCACTCAGTTGTGTCCAACTCTTTGTGACCCCATGAATCACAGCCCGCCAGGCCTCCCTGACCATCACCAACTCCCGGAGTTCATTCAAACTCATGTCCATCGAGTCGGTAATGCCATCCAGCTATTTCATCCTCTGTCGTCCCCTTCTCCTCCTGCCCCCAATCCCTCCCAGCATCAGGGTCTTTTCCAATGAGTCAACTCTTCGCATGAGGTGGCCAAAGTATTGGAGTTTCAGCTTCAGCATCAGTCCTTCCAGTGAACACCTGGGACTGATCTCCTTTAGGATGGACTGGTTGGATCTCCTTGCAGTCCAAGGGACTCTCAAGAGTCTTCTCCAACACCACAGTTCAAGAGCATCAATTCTTTGGCGCTCAGCTTTCTTCACAGTCCAACTCTCACATCCATACATGACCACTGGAAAAACCATAGCCTTGACTAGACGGACCTTTGTTGGAAAGTAATGTCTCTGCTTTTCAGTATGCTATCTAGGTTGGAAAGGTCCTTTCCTTCCAAGGAGTAAGTGTCTCTTGATTTCACGGCTACAGTCACCATCTGCAGTGATTTTGGAGCCCCCCAAAATACTGTCCTCTTAGCACAAACTAAATCCGGAAGAAAAGGAATAAATCATGAGACTTCCTTTAAAACTTTCTTATTCCTTTTTTTTCCTCTGGCCGCCCTACGTGGCATGTGGAATCTCCCCTGACCAGGGATCCAACTCATGTCCCTTGCAGGGGACGTGTGAAATCTTTACTCCTGGGCCACCAGAGAAGTCCTTTATTATTTTTTAATTGAAACATAGTTGATTTACAGAGTTTCAGGTGCACATCAGAGACTCCCTTTTTGATTGAAGGATATTACTGGTAGTTTTCAGCTTCAGTGAAATGCAGACATCCTTATTGGTAGAGGCAAGGGTCTACCTTATTAAATAAACCTCATGTAACTCAAATTCCAGGGTCCATCTAGATCAGGCAGTCAGCTTGTGAGTTAGGTGAGATGGATGCCCTAATCTTTGTTAGGAATCCAGTCTGAAAGTCCCCTGTTTGAAGCTCTCAGGATCTTTTGAGGGGTGTCCCTCTTCAGTCAGCTCCCTCCCCAGTTGCTTTATTCCCCTGGGGTTACAGTTAATCATTGGCTAATTGAGAACTTCCTTCTCTTGAGGACTATAAGGTAATCCAAGCACCTGTCCCTGACAGATAGCTTCAACTTCCCACCTTCAATGCCTGCCCTTTCCAGGGCCAGGTGGTTTGTCATTAGAAGCTGAGATAGGCTAAGAGAAGATAAGTAGGCAGCAGTGTTAGATGTAGATAAAATGGTGAAGAAGGTGAAGTTTTTGTTCCTTCCCTCCTTTTACCTGACTTTGTTTTACTCTGTATAATGTCAAATGGATGCGTTACAAATAGAGAGGTGGCACAAAGAGGGCAGGAGCACAGGCTTTGGGTAGACATTCTGTCTTCTACCACTTAGAAGCCATATGATATGGGGAAGTTTAACTTTCTCATTTGTATTAATATAATCGGTGATGAAATTTACTTTGTATGGTGGTAAGGATTAAATGTAAGAAAAGTGAAAAATACCCAGCTTAGTACCTCAGTATAAAAGTTAGCTTTTGTGTGTCATACTAGTTTTGGCTTCTAGTTTTAGTGGATATAGCATGAACTGCCACTGTAGGCTTAGTTTTCATGGTTGTTTGAAATTTCAAGTTGCCAAGAACGTCCAGAACTGTTTGGAGTGTGATCTGTGGTTCTGTTGTATCAGAATCATTTAGGGTCTTTGTTAAAAATGCAAGTTCCCAGGCCCTACCTACTCCACATCTTGAAAGTACCTTGCCACCTCTTTGATTTTGCTGAATTCTGTGTTTGAAAAACAGTTACTAGAAGCAACAAAGGGAAGTAGTTTGAAAACTCCTCTTTAGAGAAAAAGGCATTCGTATAGTATGTGTAAAAGTTATTTTTGCAGTGTGACTGACTAATATGTAGACAGCAAGTTGTGTTTTTGCTCATTTTCCCATTACTTTGGATGCATTTGTTGTGTATGAATATGGTTGTTAATTGAGCTGGGGGTGTGGCAAGAGCAGCAACAAGAGATGGACTTCTCTGGACTGATAATAAGGAAGTGAAAGGGAACTTCATATTGGCGCCATCTTAGACGTCTGCTTTCTAGTACTTTGTGAAGTATGCAGCTTTGAGACTTAGGTGTTTCTAACCATTTGGAGGATTGCTGGTGATCTCACGCTTTCAGGGGAATCCTTTTGGTTTTAATATCTGTATTTTACAAACATTGAAGACAAGGCAACTGGAACCTTATTATTAGTTCAGCATCTTGGCTAGTAAAATTTATATTGAATTAAGTTCAATTCTGTAATCTTTAAACTACTCTTTGTTGTAGTAACTGTGCAGTGTGCTTAGTCGCTCAGTTGTGTGCAACTCTTTGTGACCCCTTGGGCTATAGCCTGCCAGGCTGCTCTGTCTATGGGGATTCTCCAGGCAAGAATACTGGAGTGGGTTGCCATGCCCTCTTCAACTGTGCAATCAGTTCAATTCAGTCTCTCAGTCGTGTCCGACTCTTTGCCACCCCATGAATCGCAGCACGTCCGGCCTCCCTGTCCTTCACCAACTCCCGGAGTTCACTCAAACTCATGTCCATCGAGTCGGTGATGCCATCCAGCCATCTCATCCTCAGTCGTCCCCTTCTCCTGCCCCCAATCCCTCCCAGCATCAAAGTCTTTTCCAATGAATCAACTCTTCGCATGAGGTGGCCAAAGTACTGGAGTTTCAGCTTTAGCATCATTCCTTCCGAAGAAATCCCAGGGCTGATCTCCTTCAGAATGGACTGGTTGGATCTCCTTGCAGTCCAAGGGACTCTCAAGAGTCTTCTCCAACACCAACTGTGCAATATAGGAATGTAAAAGAGAACTCCAAAGACACAAACCAGCCTTGTAAGACAGGTTCCTAAGTATGTAATATGAGTGATTTGCGTTCATAGAGAAGTGAGTAATTCTGTAGGGAGTGGGTATAGAAATTCAGAGGAGATGGATTTTGCTTTCTGAGTTCGAAAGAGAGGACCAGAATTTTACAGTTGGATTATAGAGGTGTGAACAGATGCATATCATATTCAGTCCTATGTCTTAAAATGTAGAGTATAAGATGTTTGGGGAGGAAAGAGAGCAAGCAGTCAAAAAAGAGAGTAGGAAGGTAAGTTTACAGAATGGCCTGGAATAGAATATGTGAATTCAAATGTATCCCATGCATAATACCACTGGAGCCAGACTGTCAGGTTCAAATCTTGGTATTACTGCTTACTTAGTAGCTGTTTAACTTTGGGCAAATTCACTTCACCTGTAAAAATGGGGTAATAACTAATATTTAGTAATAAGTTGACCCTTGAACAAAGCAGGTTTGCATTGTCCTGCTCCATTTATACATGAATTTTAAAAGTCTAAATTATGCTACAACATACCTGATCTGAGCTTGATTGAATCAGGACATGTGGAACTATGGAACCAGATGGCCGACTCGAAAGTTATATTCGAATTTTTTTCTATGCAGAGAGTCAGTGGTCATAACCCGTTGTTATTCAAGGTCATTGTTGTTCAGTTGCTCAGTCGTGTTTGCCTCTTTGCAGCCCCATGGACTGCAACACGCCAGGCTTCCCTGTCCTTCACAGTTTGCTTAGACTCATGCTTATTGAGGGAGTGATGCCATCCAACCATCTAATCCTCTGTTGCTCCCTTCTCCACCTGCCCTCAATCTTTCCAGCATCAGGGTCTTTTCTGGTAGGTCAGCTCTTTGCACCAGGTGGCCAAAGTATTGGAGCTTCAGCTTCAGCATCAGTCCTAATGAATATTCAGGATTGATTTCCTTTTGGGTTGATTGATTTAATCTTCTGTCCAAGGGACCCTCAAGAGTCTTCTCCAGAACTACAGTTCAAAAACATCGATTCTTTGGTGTTCAGCCTTCTTTATGGTTCAACTCACACATCCATACATGACTACTGGAAAACACATAGCTTTGACTAGATGGCCCTTTGTCAGCAAAGTGATATCTCTGCTTTTTAATATGGTGTCTAGGTTTGTCGTAGCTTTTCTTCCAAGGAGCAAGCATCTTTTAATTTCATGGCTGCAGTCACTGTCTGCAGTGATTTTGGAGCCCAAGAAAATAAAGTCTGTCACTGTTTCCATTTTTTCCTCATCTGTTTGCCATGAGGTGATGGGACCAATGCCATGATCTTAGTTTTTTGAATGTTGAGTTTTAAGCTGACTTTTTACTGTCTTCTTTCACTTTCGTCAAGAGGCTCTTTAGTTTTTCTTCACTTTCTGCCATTAGGGTGTATCATCTACGTGTCTGACATTATTGATTTTTCTCCTGGCAATCTTGATTCCAGCTTCAGTTTTATCCAGCCCAGCATTTGTTAGAAGGACAAAATGTTTGTAATTTCTGTGTGGGAATAATAAGGAATCTCTTGATATTAGCTCTTTTCACATTATTTTTATCATCCTCATCATCCAGGGGTTTAGGCATTAAAAATGAATTGATTACATTACATTGAATACATAGAGTTGGTAAATATCTCGGACGAGTAGACTACAAATGTGAGATGGGAGAGACTGTTGGATAGTACTAACAAAGGCATCAAGCACATGAATTTAGTTGCTTTGGCAGTGGGAATGGCAAGGATAAAGGAGACTGGGGAAACTTGGGTTCAGTAACCTGTTGGATGTAGGGGTGGAGAAAGGAGGAGTTGAGGGTTGGATGGTGGTACTAACTGAGATAAACAACACTGTGAGTAATGCCAGTTTGGGAAGAGAAAAATGAGTTCAGTTTTGGGTATACTTAGTTTGTGCTTTCAGGAAATTCAGGTAATTTTCTAAATTGTGGCAAATACAGTTTTAGAACTTGGGGGTACAGTTTGAACTGGAGGCAAAAAATTGGGACTTGTTTATTTCAGCTCAGTAAACATTCATTTAACCCACACTTCATGCTGAGTGTTTGTGTATGGGTGGTAATTGAAATGACTAGTTTCTAGGATGGATAAGATGTTGGGAGAATGCTGAGGATACAACGGTGGGAGAATACAAGCATTTTAGCATATTATTGACTGGGGAAATTTTTGTAGAAACTAATGCCTGTGGCTCTAATATGTCTCCGGTCAATAATGTGTTAAGTGAAAGTTGCTCAATTGTGTCTGACTCTTTGTGACCCCCGTGGATATACAGACCATGGAATTCTCCAGGCCAGAATACTGGAGTGGCTTATCTTTCTCTTCTCCAAGGGATCTTTCCAGGTCCCCTGAGTTGCAGGTGGATTCTTTACCAGCTGAGTCACCAGGGGAGGGTAGATAGAAAAGCCAAGGAAGAAGCCTGAGAATGTGGTGGTAGAGTAGTTAGTCTTGAGAAAGCCAAGATAAAGATTTGGATTTCAAGGAGGAGATGGTAAAGATTTTAAAATTCTGTGGTGGTAACAAGTAGGCTGAGCCTGGAGAATAGGCTTTTGAATTTGACATTTCAGTCCAGTTGTTAATGTTAGAATAGCATGTTGGGGACACAAATCAGGTTAAAGTATTGGTCGAGGAAGTAGAGGTAATGATTATAGACTGCCCTTGCGGATTATTAACTACTGTCTCACTGTAAGGAAGGTGACAAAACGGGACCAAGAGGTGAGCTAAAGTTCACTTGTTTACTTATAGGATGGGGAAAACTGCAGCGTGTGTTATAGGTTTGGGGAAAGGATTCAGAAGAAAATGAAAGACTGCAAGTCCAAGAGGAGGAAGTGATAGATGGAGCAAGGTCATGGAAAATGAGAGAGGCAGTGGGCTCCAGCACAGGGTGTAGTCTGGAAATCTTAAACAATTAAGGACATTTCTTTCTCCGAGGATGGAGAGGAGGTAAGGGTGGGTTAAGATGATGGGTGACTCAGCAGTAGACAGGAAGGGAGTAGATAAAGTAAGCTATTTCCGTTGCCAGACTACTTGAAGAAGAAATAGTATGTTTGTCAGATACTGTATTTTAAAATTTAAAATTTACTTTTATCAAAGTACACGTATGTAATTTGAAATGTCAAGTAACACTAAAACTTATAATCAAATGCAGTGTTTCCCTGCCACATCTCTTTCCACTCCCACTTCTTGCCACTTTGAGACAGCTGCTTTCACCTCTTAGTGGTTTCTTCAGGTGTTTGCCTACATATTTCTAAGTACCTGGTAACTGCTTCAGGATTTCTTTGTTCATCTTTAAGTATTATACAGTGACTTCCTACTTTAACAGCTGTAGACTTGGTCCCTTATTGTCCTTCCCAGTCCTCCCATTGTAGTTATAGCACTCTTGGTTAAATTATTATTAATGTTTATATTATTATGACTGTGTAAATACTGTTTACAGCAGAACCTTGTGGTATGCTACAATTATATTTCCTTTCTTTTATAACTTTTTAGGCTCCTTGAGATTGAAAAGGCTTTTGGTTTGCTTTATTTTCTGTGTACCTCTGACTAAGTCATCCCCAAACTTTTCGTAACAAACTTTAAGTATTTTAAAACACATCCTGTACTTTGTCAGTTTTATTTTTTTCTTGAAGATAGCCTTTCTGGAATCTCCTGTCCTCCTATTCCCAACTGTCACGTTGATTTCCAGATCAGTGGCATGGCTTTTGCCTTGGAACTTCTCTGGAAACTCCTTCACCTCCGTTTTTGGACACCCTGATCTCTGGAACTTGTTTTACTAGAGCATAACCTCCAACGTTTTTTTTTTAAGAATGTCTGCACTTATCTGTCTTTGCACTTAATGGTTTAACTCAGTATAGAATTCCAGGTTGGAAATAATGTTTCTACTGATAATTGAAAGGACTTCATTTTTTAGGCTCTAGAAAAGCCTTTGGGAAGTCTGAATGCCATTCCGATTCTTAGTCCTTTGTGTATTGTGTGTGTGTGTGTGTGTGTGTATAGTGTGTGTGTGTATAGTGTGTGTGTGTAGTGTGTGTGTGTGTAGTGTGTGTGTGTGTAGTGTGTGTGTGTGGTGTGTGTGTGTGGTGTGTATGTGTAGTGTGTGTGTGTAGTGTGTGTGTATACTGTGTGTGTGTATACTGTGTGTGTGTGTAGTGTGTGTGTATAGTGTGTGTGTATGTGTGTGTGTGTAGTGTGTGGTGTGTGTGTGGTGTGTGTGTGGTGTGTGTATAGTGTGTGTGTGTAGTGTGTGTATAGTGTGTGTGTGTGTGTAGTGTGTGTATTGTGTGTGTGTGTGTTGTGTGTGTGTGTGTGTGTGTGTTTATGAAAGTGCTACCACTGTTCTGAAGTGATTGCCTTGGTGTAGGATTGGTTTTCCCTCATTCAGTGTGCTGGTTACTCTGTGAATTTTATAATCTCAGGACTCTGTTTCTGGGACCTTTTCTTCTCTCATTTGTTCTTTCTGTTATCTTTGTTTTATCTTTTTGGAACCACCACTATGTAGAACCTCTTGGATTCAATCTATAATTTTCTTATTTCTGTCCTAGTTTCCATATCTTTTTTTTTTGTTGTTATTCTAGCAGATACATTTTCTATCACTTCAACTGAATTTAAATTTTTTGGGGCATAATCATTTTTGGGAAGGATTTAACCTTACTTTTTGTGTTAGTATCTTTTAAGTTATTTTTTATCTTGTCAGTGTCTTGTGAAAACATTTATAAAAGGTATAAATACCCTCCAAGTTTTCTTTGCCTTCTTCATTGTCCTGAGAGCCCTTTTTGTCTTGAGCTGTGTCTTTCCTGGTTGGAAACTTTCCTTAGTTTTCTATTAGTATTTAAATAAGATATAAAATTGCTGATTAGGTTTTCAGTCTGAGTGCAGGTCAGTCTGGTAGATGGGAGGATCTCAAAGTTGAATGATGATGCAGGGTCTCTCAAAAGTAGGTTTTTTTTGTTTTGTTTTTTTCTTTTCTTAGGCCAGTTTCTCCTGGGAAGAGTCCTACAATATCATGCCTGAGGATCTGTCTTGTGTCCTTAAATACAGAGCCTGTCCAGTTAATCTCTCTCAAGCAGTTTCTCCCAGTCTTTTTGCTCTGGAGACACCCTTGGAATAATTTCCATTTCTCAGGGAACCCCTGCATTAGTGATCAGTAAGTTGAGATACGATAAAATAATATTGTTCTGAGTGAGTACAGATTAGTTTCTCTGTGGATCTTTTTATTTGGCCAGTTTATAAGCCTATTCATTTTATAAGTGTTTAGATGTAAACAGGTAGGTGTATAGATTTCACCTCTACCCTTCTTGGATACAAACATAGTTGAACTTAGTTTACCTTTCTTGGTATTAATCCCTTTTCATAGATTTTTTTTTTTTAAAAGCTCAAAGGCAACCAAAGTACATTGTGATTAAATAATTGGCTTAAGCCAAATGAGGTTTAATTTTTCTAAAGGTAGGCTCAGTAGTTTTAATGGGGCTTCCCTGGTGGCTCAGACAGGAAAGAATCTGCCTGCAACGTGGGAGACCTGGGTTTGATCCCTGGGTTGGGAAGATCCCCTGGAGGAGGGCACTGCAACCCACTCCAGTATTCTTGCCTGGAGAATCCCCATGGACAGAGGAGTCTGGCGGGCTACATTCCATGGGGTTGCAAAGAGTTGGACACGACTGAGTGACTAAGTACAACACAGCAAAGGTAGGCTCAGAAGATTTAATTTAAATAAAATTAGTAAATTTATCCTTTTATAATGTGAAAATTTATTGAGAAGATTGTACAGTAAAACTACTAAAACTATAAGCCAAGATAATATGACAAAAATTTAGCCTGAAATACAATTTTGTTTGATTTTGAAAAACTTCCAGTATCATGTACCTGCTCAGTTGCTCATTTGTGTCTGACTACAGCCCCATGAACTGTAGCCTGCCAGGCTCCTCTGTCGCAAGATTTCTCAGGCAAGGATACTAGAGTGGGTTGCCATTTCCTCCAGGGGATCTTCCCAACCGGGGATTGAACCTGCGTCTCCATCATTGGAGGCCATTCTTTACCATTGAGCTACCTGGGAAGCCCCTTGAAGTAACATCCCTTGTCTCAAATGTAGGTTTAGCAGAATTACTGGCATAAATTGACTTTGTGACCTCATTTATAGATCTATACATAAAAAATATTTTTAAATTTATCTTTTTAAAGTGAAATGTGTTCTTGAGGTGTGTTTTGTGTGTGTGTTTTCTGTACAAATAGTCAATTCTGAGTTGAACTAGAAATGAACACACCCATATTTCATTTTCAAATGAAATGAAACATTTGTTTCCTAGCTCTTGATACTTGTTAAGTTTGCTTATTCATGTAAGAAGTTGAAAATGCAGCAAATTATTCACTGCTTTCCTGTGAATAACAAGATACTTTTCTTGCCACAGAAATCTAGAACTTGTGTCAGGGCAGATCAGGAAGTCTTGATTTGAGTTTATAGTCAGACTACAGCTAAGTTACCACTTAGACATCTGCTTTGGAAACTTCATTGAAACCTCTTTTCTGCTCTTGCCTCCTTCCCTGTCTGTTGTCTTTGTGAGTAACATGTTTTTATTTCTTCAGTATTATTTTAATTGGAAATCTTTGCTACTTTTTCTGATAAAGGCTAGCATGTAGTCAAGGTGAAATTAACTACAGTTTATTCCAAAATGAAAATACATATAACATTTTAATTGACCCACTTTTCTTTATGAACTAGTATAAATTTCTTTTGGAAGTAAATTTAAATTTGGTGGGATTTCTTGCCTCCAAGGAGCTAATTCTGGAATTGTGTATTTTACAAGTTTACCTCCCGGCCTGTATTCCTCTTTCCCTCCTTCCCTCTTTTCCTCCCTTTCTTCCTGCCTTCCTTCCTTCCCTCCCTCTCTCTCTCTTTTCTTTCTTTCTGTGCAGTTAATATATCCACATGATAAAAATTATAGATAATAAAAATAATACAGTAAGTAGTCTTCCCCTACTTGTCTTTAAGTTCACTCTTCTCAGAGAAATAGTTAGCTGCTGCTTTTGTATTATTCTACAGTTATTCTACGCATGGGCTTCCCTGTGGCTCAGATAGTAAAGCGTCTGCCTGCAATGTGGGAGACCCAGGTTCGATTCCTGGGTCAGAAAGATCCCCTGGAGAAGGAGATGGCAACCTACTCCAGTACTCTTGCCTGGAGAATTCCATGGACTGAGGAGCCTGGTGGGCTACAGTCCATGGAGTCACAGAGTCGGACACGACTGAGCGACTTCCCTTTCACTTTCATTCTGTGCACATATGCATATATGGGTGTGTGACTTTATGTTTGGGTCGGCTGCTGCTGCTGCTGCTGAGTCGCTTCAGTCTATAGACCATATGTTATTTCCTCAGACTTCTGTTTTGAACGTTTAGATCATTTTCCAGTCTTCTCTTGTTAAATGGTCCTATGTTGAACATTCTTATTTATACTTCTTTGTGCACTTATATATATAAATGAGCTTATCTGTAGATAATTTTTAGAAATGAAATTCTTGATCAAAGAGGTACATTTTTTCTTTCTATTGTAAAATATATTTCAGGAGTCAATATCAGTTCAGACTTGAATTCTGAGACCCTGCTTCTCTTTTCCTATCTTGGTTTGGATTATTTTTATATTCATTTTATCTCTACTATTAGTTACCAATTACACCTTTTTTCATTACACTCTCAGTGGTTAATGGTTGTGGTACAGCAGCGCTGTTCAAAAGAACTTGGTGCAGTGATGGAAATGTTCTGTATCTGTTACCTAATATTTCACATTAGAACCTTATAGTAATATACTTCCATTTCCTGCCTCACATCTTTTGTGCTATTGTCCAGTATTTTGTTTTTCTGTTGTAAATCCCACAGTACATTGTTACTCTTTTTACCTTAGATGGTTATTTTTTATCTTTATTCTCATTTTCATCATTCTTAATTTCTTTGTGTGAAATAGGGTGGTTGTAGTGTGAGTGAAAAAAGGATTATTTGAGAAGCAAAGAAATAACAGACCTTGTTACTTGATTAGATTTGCGGGGTGAGAAGATAAGAGGTCATCATTTTGACTGAGATTTCCAACCTACCTGAGTGGTTGAGTTAATAATGTTGTCGTTATTAACTGGTTTCGTAAATTCTATTATATTCAGTATGCATACAGAGAATAATGCACTAAAATTTTTTAACATTTCAAAACAAATAATATGGAAAATTTGGAAGATAAAGCCTAATTTTTTTTTCTGCATATACTCTTTCCAATTTATTATTCTTAAAAATTTGTAATAGTTATTTTACTTACTGTCCTATTATGTTTACTGAGATCTATCTAGTATTTTCTGAAAAACTTTCGCATTAATTATGTTTTCCCATTGTGCATGTATGCTCATATTTTTAAAGATAAGGACAAATGATGTCTTTAAAAAATTTTTTTTAAGGCGTATGCTGATCTGTGTTCCTTTTCTCTAGTTGCAGTGAATGGGGTTACTCTTTGTTGCAGTGCATAGGCTTCTTGTGGTGGCTTCCTTTATGGAGCACAGGCTCTAAGCACCTTGGCTGCAGTAGTTTGCGGCTCAGTTGTTGTGGCTCGCAGGCTCTAGAGCACAGGCTCAGTAGTTGTGGCGCCTAAGCCTAGTTCCCTGGCATGTGGAATCTTCCCTGACCAGGAATCGAACCTGTGTTCCCTGCATTGGCAGGTGCATTCTTATCCAGTGCACCACCAGGGAGGTCCAGGTGATGTCTTTGTATTCTTTTAGAATCCGTGCTCACTCTGTGCAGAACAACATGTAAGTCATTGAGATGGCATCCCTGACCTTATGGGCTTTAGAATTAAAGAGAGAGACAGTGTGGATTTTCGTATTATTCAAGGATTAACAATAAAAGTAAGAAAATATGTTACTTAATTGCAAAAGCCTGCTCTGGCCCTGTGGGACTCTGTTTTGATTCTGAATGCTTTGTGTGCAGTCAGGAATTGCTAGGTGACTTGTAGGATAGACATCCGTCACTTCTCTAGAAAACAGTTGCCATTAATACTGTGCCTGGAATTCTTGGAAAGTCTGTTCCTGGAAATTGATTTAGTGTCACAGGAATGCTGTTGTCCTACTTCAGATATGTCTCTGTTGTATTAGGAAGAATTAGGATCCACAAGTTAAACTTATATTCTCCCAGATAGCCCATCCAAAACCTCCTTTGTAATTAAATCCGTTACTCTCTCCCCTCAGTTGGGGTATTAATAAAATGGCAAGATTTAAATGAGACCCAATAAAAACTTTGAATGAACGAATGGCTTCCTATTTTAAAGCAGTGTGAGCCTGAAGACCCATGCCTGTCTTCTGTATGTCTTTTGTCTGTTCCCTTGGTTTGGAGCTCTTGCATAGCACTAGGTTTTAAGCACTACTGTTTCCTTGTAATTGAGCTTTGCTTATGAAGATTATACTGCTAGCTCAATATTGAGTAGAATATCTGCAATAATCCTTGGAAGGCCTGTTGGACATCCTGCTGGATAGGGAAGTTGCATATTTCTAGTAATGGTTGATGAGATTATACCGATTCACCTATTAATACATATTCTTGTCTGATACATATATTTTTGGCGGGGGGGCCTGTCCTGGGCCGTCTTTACTGTGTGGGCTTTTCTCTAGTTGTGGAGAGTGAGGACCACTCTGCCTCTGATTGCTTCTCCTGTTGTGCAGCACAGGCTGTAGGGTCCGTGGGCTTCAGTAGTTACAGCCTGCAGTCGCCAGAGTGTGAGCTCAGTAGTTGCGGTGTATGGGCTTAGTTGCTCCAAGGCATGTGGGATCTTCCTGGACCAGGGATTGAACTGATGTTCTCTGCATTGCAAGGCAGATTCTTAACCACTGGACAGAATCCTGATATATGTTTTTATTAATAGTATACTTTTGACTGGTACCTGGGTTTAAGGCTAAGTATAGTAAGAGGTTATAGAACAGCTTCCCCTTTGTAAAACTTTATAAACTTTGGCTTAATCACTCCTTTTCAGTGGATTTCTATTTTCTTTCCTATAAATTACCTTAGTAAAAATATATTTTAAAATGTGTGTGTTGGGGACTGGTATAAATAAGTGTACATTGATATATATCCTCTTTAGGAAAAAATATTTCCAAGATTGAGATTATTTAGTTGTTTTAAATAATTTGCTCCTTTGTAGCACTGCTTACCAAAAAATAATTGAGTCAGTTTACCCTGTGAACAGAAAGAAGTGTGTCTACCTGTTGCTGTGAAGCCTTGTCAGAATTAGACTTCATATCTTTTCTTTAGTTTTATCAATTCATTGCGTGTAATAGAGTACCTCATTGCTTCCATTGATATTTCCTTAATATCTATTTCTTGTAGTCAGAGAGTATTGAGATAATATATTTAATAGCTTCATGTAGTAGCCATGTAATACCATTTAATAAGAAATAATAGTTGTTATTAATTGGGCATGGAACAACAGACTGTTTCCAAATAGGAAAAGGAGTAAGTCAAAGCTGTACATTGTCACCCTGCTTATTTAACTTATATGCAGAGTACATCATGAGAAACGCTGGCACAAGCTGGAATCAAGATTGCTGGGAGAAATATCAATATCTTCAGATATGCAGATGACACCACCCTTATGGCAGAAGGTGAAGAAGAACTAAAGAGCCTCTTGATAAAAGTGAAAGAGGAAAGTGAAAAAGTTGGCTTAAACTCAACATTCAGAAAATTAAGATCACAGCATCCAGCCCCATCACTTCATGGCAAATAGATGGGAAAACAGTGGAAACAGTGAGACTTTATTTTTTTGGGCTCCACAATCAGTGCAGATGGTGACTGCAGCCATGACATTAAAAGACATATACTCCTTGGAAGGAAAGTTATGACCAACCTAGACAGCATATTAAAAAGCAGAGACGTTACTTTGCCAACAAAAGTCCATCTAGTCAAGGCTATAGTTTTTCCAGTGGTCATGTATGGATGTGAAAGTTGGACTATAAAGAAAGCTGAGTGCCAAGGAATTGATGCTTTTGAACTGTGGTGTTGGAGAAGACTCTTGAGAGTCCCTTGGACTGCAAGGAGATCCAACCAGTCCATCCTAAAGGAGATCAGTCCTGGGTGTTCATTGGAAGGACTGATGTTGAAGCTGAAACTCCCAATATTTTGGCCACCTCATGCGAAGAGCTGACTCATTGGAAAAGACCCTGATGCTGGGAAAGATTGAAGGTGGGAGAAGAAGTTGACAATAGAGGATGAGATGGTTGGATGGTATCACCGACTCAATGGCCGTGAGTCTGGGTAAACTCTGGGAATTCGTGATGGACAGGGAGGCCTGGTGTGCTGCAGTCAATGGGGGCGCAAAGAATCGGACACAACTGAGTGACTGAACTGAACTAAACTGAATATTCTTTTTATTTATTCCATATTATTTTTTTTGTCAATGCCACAAGGCTTGCAGGATCTTAGTTCCCCATACTGGGATTGAATCTGGGTCACGACAGTGAAAGCTCCGAGTCTTTTAACTACTGGACTGCCAGAGAGTTCCCGCATATGGTATATAGTACTATAGGTATATAATACTGTACTGTGGTGGGTTAATCGTTAAGTCGTGTCCGACTCTTTGTGACCCCATGTACTATAGCATGCCAGGCTTCTCTGTCCATGGGATTCTCCAGGCAAGAATACTGGAGTGGGTTGCCATTTCCTTCTTCAGGGGATCTTCCCAACCCAGGAATCGAACCCGGGTCTCCTACATTGCAAGTGGATTCTTTACCAACTGAGTTATGAGGGAAGCCCAATACTGTACTGTAATAGTTTATAATATTTTCCACACAAATAATACATAAAAAACAAACACAAAATTAAAGAAGACGTTTTTAATCTTACAGTACACTAGCTTGAAAAGTATAGTATAGTTCAGTACAAATGCTGGTTATGGGGCTGGCATCGAGTAAACAGGCAAGAAAAGTTACTGACTAGAGGAGGGAGCGGAGGTGGGAGATGGTAGAGCAGCTACATCACCATGCTTTTACGCTTGCTTCCAGACATCCTGGTCTTGAAATAAAGACACTGTACTATTGTACTCTATACAGTACTGTACAGTACAGTACACAAAAGCACAACCAATTGTAGAGGATGCACGCATATGACAGTGTACATGTGTGGACTACGCGATTGTTTGTGCAAATGCACATTCACATCTTTGAAAGTTTGCAATTTGGAGGTTCGTAGGGGACTTAACTGTATTCTTTTTAAGAGCTTGTTCACTCTTTATGTGAAATATATAATTCTGTTTATATCTGTTGACTGATCATTTTACTCCTTGAAAGTTTAACTTTTTTAGCCCTTACTGTTTTTAAAAGATTTTCTTCATTTGGTAGTTGTGTAGAGTGTTAGGTTTATTGAGGTATAATTTACATACACTAAAATTCATCCTTTTAAATATATACTGTCGTATGCACTTTGACAAAGAACACAGTTGCATAACTTCAACCACAATCAAGATATAGAACATTGCTGCTGCTGCTGCTGCTAAGTCACTTTAGTCGTGTCTGACTCTGCGACCCCGTAGACGGCAGCCCACCAGGCTCCCCCATCCCTAGGATTCTCCAGGCAAGAACACTGGAGTGGGTTGCCATTTCCTTCTCCAATATAGAACATTTCTATCACCCATAAAGTTTCCTCATGCTTTTTAAAGTCATTCTCATCAGTGGTTGCTGCTGCTGCTACTGCTGCTAAGTCGCTTCAGTCAGGTCCGACTCTCTGTGACCCCATGGACTGCAGCCCACCAGGCTCCTCCATCCATGGGATTTTCCAGGCAAGAGTACTGGAGTGGGGTGCCATTGCCTTCTCCTCAGTGGTTGCTAGGCCATAGCAACTACTGATTTGTTTTTGGTTCCTGTAACTTTTACTTTTTTCAGAATATTATTTATATATTTGTATAGTACTTAGCCTCTTTATTTTGTCTTCATTTGCTTAGCATAATGCATTTGAGATACATTCATGTTCATGCATATATCGGGAGTTCACTGCTTTTTATTTCTGAGTAGTATTCCATAATACAACTGTATTCCAGTTTGTTGATTCATTTCCTAGTTGAAAGCTATTTGGTTATTTTCATCCCTGATATTGGAAATTTGTATCTTTTCTTTTTCCCTTAGACATTTTTATTAGAAGTTTATGATTTTTATATACCTTGTCCTAGAATCAGCTTTTAGTTTAATTTACATTGTTATATTTGTTTCATTGCCACGCCTATCTTTATTTTTTCCTTTGTTCCACTTGCTTTGTGTTTAGTTTATTCTTTTTCTAGTTTTTCTCAGATGGAAACTTAAATTATTGGTTTGAGACCTTCTTTTCTAACAGAATAATTTAATGTTGAATATTTTTCTTTAAGCAGTTGTTTAGCTGCATCCCACAAAATTTATTGTATTTTATTTTCATTTTAACTCATTCAAAGTATTTTCTAGTTTCTAGTTTCTCTGAGGCTTCTTCTTTGATTTATGGATTATTTAGAAGGGTTTTGTTCAATTTCTAAGTATTTGAGAGTTTTTCACATAGCTTTCTTTGATTGATTTTTAGTTTGATTCCATGCCAGAAAACATACTTTCTATGAGTTCATTTCTTTTAAATTTATTAAGAATTGCTTTATGTCCCTGAACATGATGTACCTTGACAAATCTTTCATGTGCCCTTGTGGATTCTGATGTTGTTGGATGGAGTAGTGTTACATAAACATCAGTTAGATACAACTGATTGATGATGGTTTTTAGGTCTTCTCTGTTCTTGCTGATTCTGTTTGCTTTATCAATTACTGAGAGAGGAGTGTTGAATTCTCCAAATATATTAGTGGATTTTTGTTTCATTCCAGTTAGCTTTTTCTCTGTGTGTTTTGAAGGTTTTTTTTGTTGTTGTTCATTTTTGTTTTTTAATGTGCAGAACCATTTAAGAGTTATGTCTTTTTGGAATTGAGCTTTTTATCATTATGCATTTTTGGGGGGCTCTGGTAATTTTCTTTGTTCTGAAGTGTGCTTTGATTAGTGTTGGTATCATCTACTTTTTTCTATCTTTTCTGTATTATTTTATATTTCCATCCTATCTGTATTGTATTTGAAGGGCATTTCTTACACCATATTCCATCTTTTGGATTACTTGAGTATTTTTTAGTAATCTATTTTATTTTATATATTGGCTTTTGACTCTATCTCTTTATATAGATTAAAAATTTTTTTTTAAATATTTGTATTTATTATTTTTGACTGTGCTAGGCCTCCCTTGCTGTGTTTGGGCTTCTCATTGCTGTGGCTTTTCTTTTGGGAAGCACAGGCTCTAGGGTGCGAGGGCTTCAGTAGTTGCGGTGCCAGCTCAGTAGCTGCATTTCCCAGGCTCTAGAGCACAGGCTCAATAGTTGCGGTGCCCTGGCTCGGTTGCTCTATGGAATGTGGGATCTTCGTGGATCAGGGATCGAACCCATGTCTCCTGCAGTGGCGGGCAGATTCTTCACCACTGAGTCACCAGGGAAGCCCTAAAAAATACTTTTTTTTAATTGAAGTATAGTTGATTTACAATGTTCTGTTTAATTTCTTTTTTTTTTTCTGTTTAATTTCTGTTCTTTGTATACTTTTTTGTTGTCATTGGTTGTTATGGGAATTATAATATACATACTTAACTTTTCATGTAATCAGATAAAATGTAGAAATAATATAATCAATTATGTCTTTCTGGCCTCTTCCCTTTATATTAGAGTGTTCATGTATATTATATCTTTAGACATTGAAAATGCTGTATAGGTCATACATATGACCGTATGTATATGCCCTTACAATTTTCCCTTAAGAAATTGTACATGAGTGTAATAATTTTTACAAAGGAAAACCCTTGATGATGAAGGCCTTAATTGATAAAATTTGAGTCAAAAGCAGATTGCATCTTTGCTGTAAGCTTTACATTAAAGGCGATTGAAAAAAGAAATTATTTTAGCAAAATAAACACAAAAATTGAAAAAAATTAGAAATAGTATACTTATCTTCTTTAGTAAAGTAATAAAAAATTAATGGACTCATTAGAATTTGCACTGAAAGAATACTTTGTTGATAAAAGATTAATTAATGTTACACATTCAGAAACACATACACAACATACTATAGACACACAGCTTTGGTCAGGATGGATGGGATGAAGGCTTGAAGAGTCAGAGAAGCTTACACTGCCACATCTGTTTTTTTAAAAAAATTGTATCTGAGTGTGTACATATGAACATTTATATTCTGAAGAATCTCAGACTCTACTGCCTGTTAGCTGGGTTTCCACTGATGGCATGGGGGAATGCAGCACAAATAACTTTTCACTTTCTACTTTATCCAGTTCCATTTCTCTTAATATTTTGATATAGCATGCTTCAATTCTATAATAAAAAGCTAATCAAAACTCTGTGTTAATAGCAGTGACTTACAATGGAATTAAGTGTTGAAAAAAGAAAGGATAAAAAACAGTAAAAGCATTACCTCTGAGATTTGCTCTAAGGTTCTATTTGGGCTGTTTTGGTAGAGTTTTCTTTTTAACATGGTCCTAAACAAGCTTCTTCTGTGTGTGTCCTCTATTTCCATAAGAGAAGTGATATTCTGTATTGGATCCAGTTATTATGATGAAAATAATTGCATCTAGAGAGACAGTTGTGTCAGGATGCCCTTGGAAGGTATTCCTTGTGTTATGTTTTAGACTAATCTCAAAATGAACCTTAGCCTTTGGGCCCCACTGGATTATTTCAGGATGAAAGCTGAACTAAGTAAGTTGGGTTACACAGTTAAGTAGTATTCTGGGTGTGTTGATTTCTGCTAGGTTTCATTCTTTTTGAGGCCTTTGGAATAGTGGCTGGTGAGGAGATAAACAGGTATGTAGTGAAGTAAATTAAAAGACGCTTACTCCTTGGAAGGAAAGTTATGACCAAGCTAGATAGCATATTCAAAAGCAGAGACATTACTTTCCCAACAAAGGTCCATGTAGTCAAGGCTATGGTTTTTCCAGCAGTCATGTATGGATGTGAGAGTTGGACTATGAAGAAAGCTGAGCGCCGAAGAATTGATGCTTTTGAACTGTGGTGTTGGAGAAGACTCTTGAGAGTCCCTTGGACTGCAAGGAGATCCAACCAGTCCATCCTAAAGGAGATCAGTCCTGGGTGTTCATTGGAAGGACTGATGCTGAAGCTGAAACTCCAATACTTTGGCCACCTCATGCGAAGAGCTGACTCTTTTGAAAAGACCCTGATGCTGGGAAAGATTGAGGGGAGGAGGAGAAGGGGACGACAGAGGATGAGATAGTTGGGTGGCATCCTCGACTTGATGGACATGGGTTTGGGTGGACTCTGGGAGCTGATGATGGACAGGGAGGCCTGGCATGCTGCGGTTCATGGGGTCACAAAGAGTCGGACACGACTGAGTGACTGAACTGAGCTGAACTGAAACATCTGGCATGGCTCAACCACAGAAGAGTGGATAAGGCTATAGAATAAAAGTACTGTTAGAAGTAAAATCACTGTCACAGCAACATACATATGCCTGGTCAAAACAACTAGGTCCTAAACATCAGTGGGCAGAACTGCCCTAAACACACAAACATTGGTTTATCTAGAATCTAAACATATATGGAGTACAATTTTTTAAAAAGTCTGTTTTCTCTTTCTAAGGAGAAATTAGTAATAGTAGGATAGCGAATAAATAGACTGATAAATCAATGGATGGAAGGGGTCCAGGAAAATTGGTAGAAGAGGTTAGAAAACAGGACATTTTAAGTAGAAATATTAATCTCAGCTCTTGATTTCGTAAATACAAATATTATGCTGTGATGTTAGAAATTTTCAAAACAAATCTAGGAGAAAAAAATTTTAGTTTCTAAAAAACACATACTCTTCTCTATCAGTCATGTAATATCAGAATAGATAGGTCTGCTTACTTGCCAACAGGCTTGTCAATCACACATAGTGTGGAATCCGAGTTTTTTAATTTCTGGAAACCTGATTTTATTGCCAGAAGTACAGCAAGAAATGTCAGCTTTGCAAAATAAATTATATAGGGAGGATAAAATTTGCTTATTTTTGAGGAGCAGCAATCTAGGAGACATTTCCCCCTGAAATTCTCCAGACTATTTTTTGAAAATTACTTTGTTAACTGAGACAAGCTTAAATTATAAAACCTATCCTTAGAGATATTTTGGCCAAGCAGGAACATAACTAAGGGAAGTGTTCCTCACATTGTTTCAAGTGGAATTTTGAGACATGTCATTGTGAAAGTATTTCCTTAGATCATCTTTTAGAGGAGTATTGCTTTTTTTTTTTTTTTTCCCCTTTGAAATCCTTATTTTTGAGTTTTTTATTGGGTCAAAAATGAAGGAGTATTAAGGCACCAATTTGATTTATGCCATTTTTTCTTTGTTTGCTTGAGATAGTTTTTTCTAGGTTGTAAATGACAAACCAACTTAAATTAGGTAGAATGACAGATTTGGTGAAATTCTGAACAACTAAGAGCTTGGATAGATCTGTCCACAAGGATCAAATGCTTTCAGGATACTTTCTGATAATCCTTTAATTTTTCATCTTTGTCTATCTCTTACCTTCATTCTGTCCTATTGACTCAAATCAGTAGTCCTTCATTGAATACATATTGTGTGCTAGACATGATTTTAGTTGGTGGAGAAGCAAGTAATAACATAAGACAAACTAAGTCTGTGTCCTCAAGAAGCTCTCTTTCTAGTGCAGGGACTTGTTCTACACAGCAGGGTACAATGCCAGAGACCATTATGGACTTGATTTTCATCTGTAAGACCCAGGAGGCAAGAGGGCGTCTTCCTCACCTGCTCTCCTAGAAAAATTCCAGGGAAGGACTGTGTTAGGTTGTGATCCCATTCTGCAATCAGTAACTGCACCCAGAAGGGTAAGATACTGTTACTAAGCCTGGGTCATTTAAACTCAATATTCAAGGACCAGAGTCTGTTACCAAAAGGAGGAAAGGCAAAGATAGTAGCTCTTCTTGGCCTTTGCATTATGAAGTTCAATTTCTTGTATTCGTGCTTCAGATAAACATATCACATATGCCAAAGCTTTACTGATTTGAAAACTTTAAAAAAATGTTAGTCTTTCTCCTCATTTCTAAATCTAAAGTAATTGTGAACTTCAGTTTGATATGCAAAGAGCCAGATAAATAACATGTTGCTTCCCACATAATTCGCCACATTGATAGGAAAGTTGTTGTCTTGTAGATTATAAATACATGGTTTTGAAAGCTAATGTTGCATGGTGTTTTAGTTTGGTTTCTCCAAAACACGGACTTGTTTGGTTGATTCCAGGAAGAGATGTTAAGGAAGTGGTGAAGAGATGGGGAAAGGACAAAAGCCAATATGAATGTGTTAATAAGTAGTATACCACAGTGGACAACAAGAGCTCAGGCCTACTAAGCACCTCTGATTGGTCATGTGGAACATACCTCAGAATTGTCTCAATGAGGAGATAAGGAAGCTGGGGTATTTATCCATCACCTTGTGTCCCTCAGTGGTTGGTGGTTTAAGGGATGTTGACTTCCAGCCACTTCCTGTTTGGCCTGCTGCCTGTTGAGTGTTTTCCTTCAGTTTAGAGAAAGCTCTGAGGCACAGAGGGACAGATGCTTGAGAATTGTTCAGGGAACTATCCATAGAAACTGCAGGTGTTCTCCATAGTGGCTGTGAATGGATATGGGTAGGGCTTTGATAGTTTCTGTCCTTTATCAAGCCAATCTTTGCATGAAATGTTCCCTTGGTATCTCTAATTTTCTTGAAGAGATCTCTAGTCTTTCCCATTCTGTTGTTTTCCTCTATTACTTTGTGTTGATCGCTGAGGAAGGCTTTCTTATCTCTCCTTGCTATTCTTTGGAACTCTGCATTCAGATGCTTATATCTTTCCTTTTCTCCTTTGCTTTTTGCTTCTCTTTTTTTCACAGCTATTTGTAAGGCCTCCTCAGACAGCCATTTTGCTTTTTTGCATTTCTTTTCCATGGGGATGGTCTTGATCCCTGTCTCCTGTACAATGTCACGAACCTCTGCCATAATTCATGAGGCACTCTGTCTATCAGATCTAGGCCTTTAAATCTATTTCTCACTCCCACTGTATAATCATAAGGGATTTGATTTAGGCCACATTCAAAAGCAGAGATATTACTTTGCTGACTAAGGTCAGTCTAGTCAAGGCTATGGTTTCTCTAGTAGTCATGTATGGATGTGAGAGTTGGACTGTGAAGAAGGCTGAGCGCCGAAGAATTGATGCTTTTGAACTGTGGTGTTGGAGAAGACTCTTGAGAGTCCCTTGAACTGCAAGGAGATCAGCCCTGGGATTTCTTTGGAAGGAATAATGCTAAAGCTGAAACTCCAGTACTTTGGCCACCTCATGTGAAGAGTTGACTCATTGGAAAAGACTCTGATGCTAGGAGGGATTGGGGGCAGGAGAAGGGGACGACAGAGGATGAGATGGCTGGATGGCATCACTGACTCTATGGATGCGAGTCTGAGTGAATTCCGGGAGTTGGTGATGGACAGGGAGGCCTGGCGTGCTGCAATTCATGGGGTCGCAAAGAGTTGGACACGACTGAGTGACTGAACTGAACTGAACTGATATCTGAATGGTCTAGTGGTTTCCCCCCACTTTCTTCAATTTAAGTCTGAATTTGGCAATAAGGAGTTCATGATCTGAGCCACAGTCAGCTCCCGGTCTTGTTTTTGCTGATTATATAGACCTTCTCCATCTTTGGCTGCAAAGAATATAATCAATATAATTTCAGTGTTGACCATCTGGTGATGTCCATGTGTAGAGTCTTTTCTTGTGTTGTTGGAAGAAATGGTATGGACCTAACAGAAGCAGAATATATTAAAAAGGGGTGGCAAGAATACACAGAAGAACTGTGCATAAAAGAGCTTCACGACCAAGATAATCACGATGGTGTGATCACTCACACAGAGCCAGACATCCTGGAATGTGAAGTCAAGTGGGCCTTAGAAAGCATCACTACATACAAAGCTAGTGGAGGTGATAGAATTCCAGTTGAGCTATTTCAAATCCTGAAAGATGATGCTGTGAAAGGGCTGCACTCAATATGCCAGCAAATTTGGAAAGCTCAGCAGTGGCCACAGGACTGGAAAAGGTCAGTTTTCATTCCAGTCCCAAAGAAAGGCAATGCCAAAGAATGCTCAAACTATCGAACAGTTGCACTCATCTCACACACTAGTAAAGTAATGTTCAAAATTCTCCAAGTCAGGCTTCAGCAGTACGTGAACTGTGAACTTCCAGATGTTCAAGCTGGTTTTAGAAAAGGCAGAGGAACCAGAGATCAAATTGCCAATATCTGCTGGATCATGGAAAAAGCAAGAGAGTTCCAGAAAAACATCTATTTCTGCTTTATTGACTATGCCAAAGCCTTTGACTGTGTGGATCACAAGAAACTGTGGAAAATTCTGAAAGAGATGGGAATACCAGACCACCTGACCCGCCTCTTGAGAAACCTATATGCAGGTCAGGAAGCAACAGTTAGAACTGGTCATGGAACAACAGACTGGTTCCAAATCGGAGAAGGAGTATGTCAAGACTGTATATTGTCACCCTGCTTATTTAACTTCTATGCAGAGTACATCATGAGAAACAGTGGGCTGGAGGAAGCAGAAGCTGGAATCAAGATTGCTGGGAGAAATATCAATAACCTCAGATATGCAGATGACACCACCCTTATGGCAGAAAGTGAAGAGGAACTAAAGAGGCTCTTGATGAAAGTGAAAGAGGAGAGTGAAAAAGTTGGCTTAAAGCTCAACATTCAGAAAACGAAGATCATGACATCTGGTCCCATCACTTCAAGGGAAATAGATGGGAAAACAGTGTAAGACTTTATATTTTGGGGCTCCAAAATCACTGCAGATGGTGATTGCAGCCATGAAATTGAAAGGCGCTGACTCCTTGGAAGGAAAGTTATGACTAACCTAGATAGAATATTGAAAAGCAGAGACATTACTTTGCCAACTAAGGCCTGTCTAGTCAAGGCTATGGTTTTTCCTGTGTTCATGTGTGGATGTGAGAATTGGACTGTGAAGAAAGCTGAGCCCCGAAGAATTGATGCTTTTGAACCGTGGTGTTGGAGAAGAGTCTTGAGAGTCCCTTGGACTGCAAGGAGATCCAACCAGTCCATCCTAAAGGAGATCAGTTCTGGGTATTCATTGGAAGGACTGATGCTGAAGTGGAAACTCCAATACTTTGGCCACCTCATGCAAAGAGTTGACTCACTGGAAAAGACTGATGCTGGGAGGGATTGGGGGCAGGAGGAGAAGGGGACAACAGAGGATGAGATGGCTGGGTGGCATCACTGGCTCAATGGACATGAGTTTGAGTGAACTCCAGGAGTTGGTGATGGACAGGGAGGCCTGACATGCTGTGATTCATGGGGTCGAAAAGAGTCAGACACGACTGAGCGACTGAACTGAACTTGATAGTTTCAGCTATAAATGGTGAAAGCTATGGTATATCCTCAAGTAGGTGGGTTATTCCTTTGATTTTTCACCAGAATTCTCATGTAGTGCTAGAACAACATAAGTACCTATCCTTACCACCCACCCCAGTTCAGCTCATTTTCTCTACATCATTATAGTTGACACTGTTGGGCGAAATATACCGCAGAAATTTCAGGGGCTCAACAAAGGTTTATTGTGGCCAGTGTAGGTTCGATGGCTTTCTGGAATTGCTTTCCTCCAAACAATGACTCAGAGCTCCCAGCTGAAATTCCACTGTCCCAGAGTACTCCCTGTCCACCAGGTGGACAGGAGAAAGCATGGAGAGGGGACATGTCACTTCAATCATAGTGTGTGGGCAGAACCAGTTACAGGGCTCCAGCCTAATTAGAAGGAAGGCATTGTCTCTGACCCATTTGGCAATGAAGAATTTTCACTCAGCTGTCAAGATTTCATGAATTTTAATGGTGGTCTGCAAGACCCTTAAGTCACATTTCTTCTTCCTGAATAGTATTCATATTTTGCACATACACAATTAATTACCATTTCCTTTATTGATAGTTACATCACAAATGGTAAAAATAAAGAGCAGTTATTTACTATTCACAAAACTGAAGATTCTTGCTTTGTCATTAATTTGGTACCCGGCAAAGAATTACAGCAGAATTTCTTAGTTTCCCCTTTAAAGTTTGGCACCACTTTTCAAAAGGGTTGTTTCAGTGGCTAATTTATTCTACACGAACAAATGGTAGCAGAGTGTAGGATGGGATGGTGGGAGGAGAAGCCAAAGCTGATTGATGTAATTGTCAAAGCACGAAGTGATGAAACCTGAAATTAGGACAGATGGAAAGAATCTGCCTATAATGCCGGAGACCCAGGTTTGATCCCTGGGTTGGGAAGATCCCCTGGAGAAGGAGATGGCAGTCCACTCCAGTATTCTTGCCTGGGAAATCCCTTGGACAGAGGAACCTGGTGGGCTACAGTCCATGGGGTCATAAAGAGTTGGACACAACTGAGTGACTAACACTGATGGATATGGAAAGGACGGAATGAAGGAAGTATTGTCTTGGTGAATCTGACAGTTTTTGTTTGGGAGAGTTTACAGGAGGGGAAAAGGTAAAGTGATTTTGGAAGGCCAATATTGCTTCTCCTGCAGAGCTGTTTCCCAAGCTGCTCTTCTCTCCAGCTGGGCCACCCCTCACATACTCTTTTCTCTCTCCTGTGTCTGTTCAAAGGCCTTCCTAAGTTCTGTATAAAATGGCAACCTCACATAGCTCGCTCCTCTGCTGCTTTGCCCTGCTTTCTCCCTGTTATTAGCACCTACCATATTGGCTTTATGAACAACTTCCTCTATTAGAATACAGGTGTTGCAATGGCAGGCATCTTTTCTCTTGTTCACTCCTGTATCTGTAATAGGTATGCAATAAATGTTTATTGAATGAAAGCCATGGAAGGTAGGCCACTCAGGAGATGAATAGATGTGGTAGGTTTAAAATTGCTTTGTAGCTCACCTCTTTACACATATATGGCAGGCAATTCTAAAATGTATTTCTTAAGGGATAGAAAATTGAAGCTAGTGGTGTAGATGTTAACAAGTACAACATGACGCATGTACTGATTGGTATTAAAATTCCAAGTACCTCTTGAAATAGGAAATTTAAATTCCTTTTTGTTTTTTGTATTTTATTTATTGTTGCTCTTTGAAGACTCGTATTAACAAGTTTTTATTGGTTGCAAAAGGATCTGTTTATTTTAGTTTTTTAAAAGAATTGTTTGCAAGAAAAGTGTAAGACTGCAGTAGAAGCCCAGAAGGGAGCTGTGGCATGCTGTGAACTAAGATAGCATGAACTTTGGTTACAGCTGGCTGATGCTGAGAATGCTCAAGGGCTAAGTCCTTGCTTCACTGTTCAGTATTTCCTCTTAACTGTTTGTTTAGATTTGAATTTAGTGTAAAAAATTTGCTAGCGCCTGCTTTAGAGTGATGAATTAAAGGCCAATTATTCCTTCTACTCCGTTTCTTTTTAAAAATTTTATTGAAATGTAGTTGCTTTACAATATTTTATTAATTTCTGCTGTATAGCAAAGTGATTCAGTTATACATTTATATATTCTTTTTTATATATTCTCCCCTTCTCCTCCATTTCTTAAAGGTTTTACTTTATACTCCTTTATAGGGAACCTTCTTTAAAGGGTCATGTCTAACTTCTCAGATCCTATTTATGCCTCAGACTGTACAGTATGACTTCTGCCTGTTGACTTTATTAACATATCTCTTGAAAGGGAGGGAGTACAGCGTTCTCTACATGCCAGGTGTTTTATGTATTTTTTCTGTTTGATCCTCACAGCAATCCAGAGACAACCTTTCCCCCAAACTTCTCTTTGCAGGACCCTGAAATGTTCTTGTTTCCCAAGATTCCATTCAGTACCCCTCTTCTCTTATGCTTCATCTGTTGTGTATGAACCAGTGGCTTTACCCTGTATAGACAGATTACTTCTAAGTTTCTCCTTCTGACACAGAACTCTAGACAAACTCACTAAAGTATAAAACTGACTTAAGTCTCAATTTAATATCCTACAACTATATCAAACCCAGAGTTTGCAACTGAATTATAGACAAGTTGCCTAAGCCTGCAACTTGGGGAAATCATCATCATGCTAGATGCTATTTACTAGATTGGCTCTCTGTACAGAAATATTCTCATTTAATCTTCACAACAACCCAGTTTGTTTTACAGAAGCACTAAGAGAGATATAGAACAGTTAAGGAGCTTAACCAGTCGGCAGTACAACAGATGGAGTTGGGTTTGAACAGAATATGTGTAGTTGCAAACGCCATAGTCTGTCTGTTCTGTGGCACTTCTGGTCCCCTTCCCTTCAACATGAACACAGCACATGTACACGCCCCTGTGAGCACCCACTACTGCTGACCTTTTGAGTTGCTCTGAAATATTTCCTGTTTTTTGATTCTGGTTGCCTTGCTTACTTGGATTATTGCAATAGCCACTTAATAAATCTTCCTGACTCAGTTTCTTTTACATCCATACTGCTGTCAAAAAATTTCTTCTAAAATGCAAATTTGATTATGTCATTTCCCTTATTGCCTCTGGGATAAAATACTTGGCACGGTATTCAAGACCTTCTTTGTTCGGGGTTATGTTGTGAGCGCGGTCCTTTTGTTTCAGCCACTGTAAGGTACATTTACGTCCTAGAGCTATATTTCAGGATTACGTTTTGTTCTTCGGGCATGCCCTTTAGTTGTTTCATCGCTGTCAAATTCCATTTTTAAGAGTTGCATCAAGTGGCAGCTTTTTCACAAAACCTCTGCTCTTTCAGCATTTCCTCTCCCTTTGAGTATCCTCATTTGTGATCACTAGGACCGTGGTCCTTATAGGTGTGATCTCTTATAGGTGGGGAAAGGAAAAGATGCAAATGATGATGGAGAAATTTAAATTTGGACTATGAGGAAGCTGTAGTTGAGAGCTTAGAAGGAGATGAGAAAGATGTTGTTGAAACTGGAGAATGGGGCATCCTTGTTATATTGAGGCAGAAAATTTAGCAACACTCTTGACGTTAGTAGCATGGAAAGTAGGGACTATGCCTAATAAACAGGACGATCTAGCTAAGATTTCTAAGCAGTGTGAAGGTGCCAAGGTTTCTTCTTGCTGCTTATAGCAAAATGTATGAGGTGCCCTGTGACCTCTTAACACTGTGGACTTATCACTCTTCTCGTTTTTTTGTGTGGGTGTGTGTGTTTTCTTAATGGAAGTAATAGTTAATTTACAATGTTGTATTAGTTTCTGGTGTACAGCAAAGTGATTCAGTTATACATACATCTCTGTATATGTGTATATTCTTTTCATATTCTTTCCCATTATGGTTTATTGTAGGTTAGTGAACATACAGTAGGACTTTGTTTCAATCCCAGTCTCCCAGTTTACCTGTCCCTTAACCCATCACTCCTTGGATAACCGAAAGGTTTTTTCCTGTGTATGTGGATCTGTTTCTGTTTTGTAAATGAGCTAATTTGTGTCATATTTTAGATTTCATATGTAAGTGATACCTTATGGTATTTGTCTTTCTCTTTCTGACTTCACTTGGTATAATAATCTCTAGGTTCATCCATATTGCTGCAAATGGTATTATTTCATTCTACTTTATGGTTGAATATAGGTACACACTGTGTATATGTATACAGTATATATATGCACCACACCTTCTTTATCCATTCCTCTGTTGATCAATATTTAGGTTGTTTCCATGTCCTGGCTATTGTAAATTAGATTTTTAAATTTCTAGACTAGACTTTTTTTTGATACGATGTCTATAGGAAACCAGTTTGGTTAATTTGATTATTTAGTGCTTATTAGGGTTAATCATTAATTTGGTACTGCTGTGCCTGCATCAGTTCTTGATGTTATCTGTTTATGTTTCATTGAAAACTTAATAAAAAAATTAACTGAAATCTGGAGTAACTGAAGAAAGTATGAAGTAGAAATAAATTATGGAAGCACATACTTTTCCGCTAAATTTCCCTTAACAGATTATAAATAAAGTTCTCATGTTTATCATTTTAAAACATAATTTTTAATAATTTTACTATTCTGTTATTTTTCCATCAGTTTCCTTAACCTCCAATATTGGCTATATTATTTATGGTTTTTACTATTGTAAATGTTCTGAATGTCTTTGAATTTAAAACCCTTTCCACGTTAAAAAAATAATTTATTGGCTGCATCGAGTCTTACTTGCAGTATGCAGGATCTTCGTTGTGGTGTGTGGTCTTCTCTCAAGTCGTGGTGCGAGGGCTCCAGAGCATGTGGGCCCCAGAGTTTGTGGCCCACAAACTGCCTAGTTGAGGTGCTTGTGCTCAGTAGTTGCAGCACACAAGCTTAGTTACACTGAGCTGAGTGGGATCTGAGTTCCCTGACCAGGAATTGAACCACATCCCCCGTACTGGAAAGCAGAAGCTCAACCATTGGACCACCAGGAAAGTTCCCCTTTTCTACATTTGATTATTCTATTTACATGCCTAGATAGAGAGTCGTTGAATCAAAGTTTATGAATTTAAAAAAATACAGGTAGTAAGTTCACATGTAAATTTTAAAATGTATAATTAGAAGTACAGTGAAATAACTCCCTTGCACCTCTCTTGTCTGCCCACCATCCAGTTCCCCTTTGTGGAGGCAGCCATTGTCATCAATTTTTTATATTTCTTTCTAGAGACATTTTAAGTATGTGTATGTCTGTGTGTGTGTAGGAGGTGGAAGCTTAGACAGTGGATGAATAGACATACACTGTTATAGGCATTTAATCATACTGTGTGCACTATTTCTGGAGTAGGAAATGGCCACCCACTTCAGTATTCTTGCCTGGAAAATCCCACGGACAGAGGAGCCTGACAGGGTGCAGTGCATGGAGTCGCAAAGAGTTGGACATGACTAAGCGAGTACTATTTAAGATAAACTTAACTGCATGTAACTTTACTAGAATTTAATAAAAGAAGGGGAAGGCAGAATGATTTACCTTTTGATTTAACTGTTTCTTGGGGATTCCCTGATGGTCCATGGTTGGGACTCTGCTGTCACTGCCTAGGGCCTGTGTTCAGTCCCTGCTCAGAGAACTAGGATTTCTTCTGCAAGTCACACAGCACAGCTGGAAAAAACACAAAAGCATTCTTCATCAGAAGAAAATTAAAATACTGACAGTACTAGTAATGTACAAGAAATATAAATTAGCAGTAAAATTACAATTTTTAGAACTCAATAACAATTGAAATGCAAATAAAATGATATTTTTAATCTTTAGGAAAATTAATGAATATACTTAAGGATGTGGTAAATGAGTATTCTTATAAGGGCAAAATTCTTTCTGGTGGCAGGTAATTTGGCAATATTTAAAATTTTAATATGTGTTTACCCTTGGAGATACAAAATTTGATGTCTAGAAATTTTTCATAAAGAGATAAGTAAGCATAAAATGATATATATCTGCTGCTGAAAATGTCCATCAATATAAGATTAAGTTATGATGTGTCCAATCAATTGGATACTGTACAGCTGTTAATATTAAAAATGGTGATGAAAGAGGGAGGGGACATGTGTACCTATGGCTGATTCATGTTGATGTGTGGCAGAAACAAACACAATATTGTAAATCAATTATCCTTCAATTAAAAATAAACTTTAAAAAATGGTGATATAGATTCGTATTTATTACAGTGGAAATAGGTCCTTGACATGCCCTTTTTCTTTCTCAACAATAAGTAATAGCGTGCCTAATGGGACCTCATTTATATAAAATTGTACATGTGTGTAAATGTAGACAGATTTCTGGAAATAAATACTGATTAAAATGATTATCTCTGAGTGGTGGCCTTTTGGGATTTTTTTTTTTTAGTACTGTTTGCTTTCTTTATATTTAATCTTTATCATTTTTATACCTGAAGAAAGAAGAGTATTTTTCCCCTTTCTGAACAAATAAATATGTCTAATTTATCCCTTCTGCTTGTTAATTGACTTTGTGGATAACAAGAAATACAGCTTTTAAGCCAATACCTGATAAATTCTAGAAATACCTAACTCTCACAGTGTCTGTAGAAACTTTCTAATATGCAATCTGAGGGCCATGGTTTGGGATGCTCTGCTGCTGCCATTGAAATTACCCAGGAACTGGTGCCTGTAGTTGCGGAGTTCTGAACTCCAGACCCCAGGGCATTTACTGAAATTTTCATCGCCACACCCTGCTGTAAGTGCTTTAAGACTTGATTTCTAAAGAACAGAGTCAAGTTTGAACCTTTGTTTTTGTTGCTTTGATTTACTTTTTCTCAGCTTTGTTTATAATTAACAAAGAAGATTGTTAGATATATAAAGCATAGCTCATGATGATGTAATATATGTATACATTTTGAAAAGATTCCTCCCATTTGGTTCATTAAATCATCCATCACTTCACATATTTATCTTTTTTCATTTATGCAGGAGAACATTAAGTTCTACTCTTGCAGTGAATTTCACTTATACAATATAGTGTTACCAATTATATTACCACCTCAGACCTTATTTATTCATTTATAGCTGAAAATTTATACTCTTTCATCAGCCTTTCCCTGTTTCTCCCATACCCCTGGCCATCACTTTTCCTACTGTTTCCATGAGTTTGACTTTTTAAAAAAGATTGTACATGTAAGTGATACCGTGAGGTATTAGTTTTTGTTGATTTACTTTGGATTAACAAAGTATCTGAATTTATTGCACACACCTGCCCTTGTTGATAAACGATAGAAATATTAGAAATCATTCTCTTTTCTGCATATATGTCAGGTGTTGTTTAAATCATTGGGTTGAGGAAAGTAAACTTCCTGCCTCTAAAATCTCACTCTCCTAGAGCACATACATGGACAGTCAGGAGACCATTTCAGTGAACCATGCTAAGGCGGCACACAGGAGGGCTCTTGACCTAGATGCTGATGTATCGTTTTTTTGGGTTTGGGTGACTATTCAAGGAAGATTTATTTTCAGAGGAAACATTTGAACTGAATTTTGAATTTCAGTTCAGACATCTGAAGTTTCAAAGATTAAACGTAAATTAGCCAAACCCAGGAGAGGGATATGAGGGTAATGTAGGTAGAGACAAACTCTTAGAGGCAGACAGGGCATGGCACATGTTAGGAACTGTAAGGCCTTCAGCGTGGTTGGGATTAGAGGCAGTCCAGGCAAGAAAAAGGAGATCATGAAGGGTCTTGTCAGCTGACAGTTTCTTTCTCTGGACTTCCATGTAAATACAGCCTTTGTTCACATAGACAGGAATTCTTTGAGTCATCTTTGACTCTTAAGTCTTCCTCCCTTCCCTTAAACTTCCTGATAATTAGGCAAATCTTGTCAATTTGGGGAACTTGGATTGAAATAGAATAATGACAAGCTAGATGTAGACTCTGTGTTCTTTATCGAAGGCTGTAACTTAGTCTTTTTAATTTCTAGGGCTTAGCACTGGCTTCCAGACCCTTAGTAAATGTTTACATGAAGGGAGTTCAAAAGAAAATGTTTAGTGTTTTTATGTGTGACCATGTATAACTTTTCTATTCTCCATTGTGTTATGGAAAATCAGTCTTAGAAAGTCTAGTTGAAAAGTCAGTGCTTGGATAACATAAAATCTTGATGATGAAATCAGACCTATTTGATTAATACACTGAACAGGGATGGAAGCAATGTTGTAGTTAAGGAAAAAAAGTGCCAGACAGCTTTTAACAATTGGATTTTAATGAATATACTCCAGTTTACATAGTCTGTGTCCCTTTTTTGTGGCCAAGAACAATAGTTTTGTGACCATCCCAGTAGAGATTCATTTTTTAGTTAAAGGAAAAATCATGTACATGTATATTTATTGCTTTTCACTTGTTATAGGTGAGTACATGCTTCCTTGAACTTATTGATATGTACTGTATTTATTTTGTGTTTAACTATAAAAGGAAGACACTGCAGAGATATGGTTAGCATTTGCAACATTTAGGCATTGTTTTAGTGAAATAATTGTGCCATTTTGAAAACAAATTATGTATCTGAGGCATATCTTGTGAAGCAACTTTTATGATTATCAACAACACAGCTGATAAAACTATTATCTTGGTGGAATTGAATCTCTTATTATTTGGGTCACATAACCAGCAACTGAACTTTTATACTTGTAACTATATAAGACCCTTGTCAAGAAATAATGTGATATGATTAGAAGAGAGGCATCCTAAAATGTTTTCATATATGGCCTTAAGAAAAACAAGGTATTTGTTATAGAGAGAGAGCTAGAATGGTGGCATTATAATATAATCTACTCATGCCTATGTTCATGTTTCATATTTTTAAATCCTTTAATTAAAAAATTTTTGTAATATAATTAGCTAAGCCTATTACTTTCCCCCTTCAAAAAAAAAAGGAAATAGAGTATTTTTTCTGTATCACTCTAACTTCCCATTACCTCTAGTTTCTTTTCTTTTTTTTATAGTTTTTATTTTTGGCGTATATCTAAATACATATCCTGTATCTTGAAATGGAAGATATATTTGCATATATGTCTTCAAGTATAGCTCCTATAGGCTGGTTAGTTTGGTTTCTTGAAGTCTATTTATTATAACAAAACTCAGTAAGACAGTGCCTGACAGAGCTGATTAAAGTGGAATTTTACCTGTAACTTTATCTTAGCTGCCTTATTTCCTTTCGAGTGAGTATAGGTGGTATAATAATAAGTGATATTTACCTATTACACCTACTTAATCTTAAACCCAAGGTGAGCATTTTAAAAATGGGTAGATAAGGATGGTGGCCTTTCTTATTATGCCTTTTTATCTCTCAGGACACATTAAGCTCATAAATCCTCTCATGGATAATATTGATACATTTGTCTTATTTCTGTTTTTTTGTAGAGATTAATTGTAGTTGTAAGAAATAGAGATCTTTTGTACGTTTAGCCTATTTTCCCCAGTGATAACATTTTTGTAGGATTACATAGGATTTTGACGTTGTACAAACCACTGCTCTTACTCAGATTTCTTCCGTTTTTACTTGTACTTGTGTGTATGTGTTTTAACTTCTCTACTGATAAATCTCCTTTTTATGTTTGTACATCCCCACTACAGTCAAGATGCTGAATAGTTTCCTGTCACCAGAGGGTCCTGCATATTGCCCTTTTGTAACACCTGCTTCTCTCCTGCCACTTCACTTTCCCTCTTCCTATTTGCTAGTGGATCCCTGGCAACCATTAATCTTTCTTCCATTTCTAACATTTTGTCATGTCAAAAATGTACAAATGAAGTCATAAGTAGCGATTTGAGAGTGACTGTTTTTACTTAATATGTCTGGAAATGAAATGAAGTTGCTTCAGTCGTGATCAACTAACTCTTTGTGACCCTGTGGACTGTAGCCTGTCAGGCTCTTCTGTCCACAGGATTTTCCAGGCAGGAATACTGGAGTGGGTTGCCACTTGCTTCTCCAAGGGATTTTCTCGACCCAGGGATTGAACCTGGGTCTCCCGCATTACAGGCAGACTCTTTATCTTCTCAGCCACCGGGAATCCCTTAATGTGAGAGCCATCCAAGTTTGTGTGAATCAATAGCTCATTCCTCTTTGTCACTCACATTTTATATTTAAGTTAGAGAAACTCTACCTAGTTTCTGCTTTGTTTCCTTCCTAAGCTATTTTTAAAATAAATGTATCTGTCTTAAATCTAGGGGACAAAACGAGACCACCTTCCTCCAGCCCCTCTAGCATCATCCGCCGTACCTCCTCCCTGGATACACTCGCTGCTCCGTACCTAGCAGGGCACTGGCCTCGTGATGGTCATGGGCAAGCTGCTCCTTGCATGAGGGACAAGGCCACACAGGTAGGTTTATTACAGTTCTTATCTTGAAGTGTTTCACTCTGAAACCATTTCTCATAATATTGTTTATTCTACTCTGCTCTCAAATTCTTAAAACTAGTATGTATTAGCATTATCTGGGAAGCTGATCAAAAACGCAGATCCCCAGGCTTGACCTTGAATGTTCTCCAGTAGGTTTTGGTTGAGTCTTAAGAATGTGCATTTTAAACAGTTCTCAAAGGAATTCCAATATATGCAGTAATTTATGGACATGTTTTCTCCCACTTTTTTACAGTTTAGAACATCACAGTAAATTTAATTTATGGAATTTGGACTTAAAAATTTGTTACAGTAAAGGTTACTTTTTCATCCCACCTTATATTTTTGTGCCAAAAATCTTCATGTTTTGGGAAATGGGGATTATTTTATATTGCTGATAGAATCTATAAATGTAGATATCCTGACAAAGGGACTCTGGAAGCAAAGTTTTGTACTTTTAGATTTATAAAAAGTTTTAATTAAAGGGATCTTAAAGGATCATTTGATCTAACTCCTAGTTTTATGGGTGAGGAAACTTAAGGTCCAAGATCATAAAGCCAGTTGTTGACTGTGTCTTAGTTGGGTGTAGTTTCTGTCGCAGCAACTTAACTACAATTATAATTTAATTAAACCTTTGTATAATCATTTAATGTTTCTCATAGTCATTAGATGGCAAGCCCATGAAGGCAGGAACTGTGTCTGGCTTGCCCATTTTTATATTTTCATCCCCAGAAATTAGTACTATACTTGATGGAATAAGCACTCCAGGAATATTTGCAACGGATTGAATGAGCAGAACAGTTAAAGCTTATGGCTAGTGAAGAATGAAAATCATTTTAAAGAGTTAAAAGATCCTTGATACTGATTGTTGAAAATCAGCTAAGGTACATCTTGATTTAGACTTTAAATCAACGTCACTTGATGGTTGCTTGATCTCAGCACTTTATGAGAGAGCGTCCTTTTACAGGACCAAGTAAATACACTTTGCAATGGTTTTTAGATTTACATATTGGTTTCCAGAATTCCATTAGTTTGTTTTCTGTTTTCTGTTCTGATACTCTTAAAACCGAGTCCCACTATTAGGGTAGCTACTTAGGATTCGAAATTACCTTGAGGGTTATACTCCAGTTGCAACTACAGAAATGAAAGTGCAGAGTCTGTTTTCTGCATTGAGTCTTGTACTCATCAAAAGTAATGAGTCTTTTAAAAAATTGTGACTCTTTAAGCCAAAGAGTTCTGCGGTGGTGGTTTAGTCGCTAAGTCGTGTCCGACTCATTGCGACCCCATGGACTATAGCTTGCCAGGCTCCTCTGTCCATGGGATTCTCCAGGCAAGAATACTGGAGTGGATTGACATTTCCTTCTTCAGGGGATCTTCCCAACCCAGGAATCGAACCCAGGTCTCCTGAATTACAGGCGGATTCTTTACCAATTGAGCTATGAGGGAAGCCCTCTGCATTTATTCTAAATCTGTAACTTTACTGAGATTAGGGCATGGTCGTATAGAAAATGAGTAAAAATTCTTTTCCCATTTAGGTTGTTACAGAATATTGAGCAGCATTTCCTGTCCTATACAGTAGAGTTTGAAAAAGAATAGAAGCCCATATATGTATAACTGAATCACTTTGCTGTATACCTGAATCTGACACCTTATTAATCAACTGTGCACCAATATAAAATTAAAAAAGGAAAATGAATACGGTCTCTACTTGGTTTAGCTTCCTCCAGATGTGATGTTTAAATTAGTGTGAGTGTATTTCCTTCAGTATTTCTGCAACCCTGTTTATTTCCTCTGAAGTTTCAGATTCAGTGGGTTCAGATATTTTGCCTTACCAGTAAGAATATATGGTTTTCTAAATCGTTGGGAGCCCATTGTTCTGTGGAAGTTCAGTAAGTCTCTTCAGCGAGTTGCTGTGATCTAGCTCTAGCTACCACTTGACTGGTGTTCCTGTCTTTTGTTTTGTTTGTAATGCTTTCCCACCGTTTGCCTGGATAGTTTACACTCTAATGCTCACAGCAGCTGCCCCTAATCCGATAGAATCTTGCCTGCCTACTTTTCCTGTCCTTCTGCCTTTCTTAGGGGACCTCAGTCATCACATCGTATCCAAATTGGCTATTTATTCTTTCTCTCCTAGAAAAAACTCTTTGAGCATAAAAACTGTATTTTCTCTCTAACTCCAACACCTAGTCTAGGACCTGATATGTTAGAAGATACATATTGCTTTCCAGTATACAATGCAAAATTGAACAAAACTGAAACATACTTAATTAAAACTCAATTTTACTTTGTATTCTCTTGAGTGTCTTATAATAAAGGCTTGGCTTCTTAGTTGAACAAAGAAAGAAAGCAATTATCTTTTGAAATAGGAGGTTAAGTAAAATTAACGACTTCTGCTGAATATTTTTTCCTGCCTGAACATCTTATCACTGAAATTAACAATGCTGTCTTTTGCTCTTTATGCTTATTTTTATTTGTTTTGCTAATTAATACTCGTTTACTTTGTTCTTAAATCTATAAGAACCTTCTATATTCCTCTGCTTTTCCTTGAATTTTTATACTTATATTGAATATCTTTAGTAATTTTTCTAATTTTTAAAAGCTTTTTGTTTGGAAAAGTCTCAAATTTATAGAAAAATCACAAGAATTAAGATTGAGCACCCAGGTACTCCTCACCTATATTTACCAATAAACATTTTTGCATATTTTGTGTTCTTTAATATATAATTGTTATCATCACTGATGTTATTATTTGCTCTTTGTAATTTACAGACATTGTGACTCTTCTCAAATACCTCAGAAAATATATACGAACACAGACTTTAAAAATTTAATTATCAAATTCAGAAGATTTAGCATTGATGCAATTCTATTCTTTATTATGTGGATACATAGACATATGTTCTTTTGCATGTGCGTCAAGAAGTGCCCAATGTCGGTAATGTTGTTTCACCCGCCGGATACCCTTTGTAACTGTACCTGCACAGGCTGTGGGGAAATATTTGAGACTATAAATATCCCATTCCCCAACAGACTTTCACCCATTGTTTTTAGCATTTGTTGATGATTCTTGCTTAAATCAACAATTACTGTAGAAGTTCCAACTGATGACTTTCTAACTCTTGTCATTCTTCCTGCCTTTGTTTGTTGGTCTAGTACTTTTTGATAGAAATGGTTCTTTATGAAATTGTCCAAAATGGATTTAAAATGTCAATTGATATGACTTAAGATTTTTTTTTCCCCCTCTTTAACTTTTTACTAAGAGAATATTCAACATAGAAAAAAAGGGGAAGGACATTCTAGCTGTCAGTAGATTCAGCAGTTTTAAACATAGCCATGTTTGTTTTACCAACCTTTGTGCTTTTATGTGTGTATTTGCTGTACTTTCTCAACGTGTGTTGCAGATGTCACAACATTTTATCCCTAAATCTTTCAGCATATATCTATCTTCTTGTATAATCACAGTGCCATTAGCTCACCTAGGAAAATGAATAATTACAAAATATCATGTCACATCCAGTTCATGTTAAATTTACACAAGATTTCTTTCTTTTTTACCAGGATCCATTTGGAGATTCAAGCATTTTACTTAGTTTCTCTTAGTTCCTTTTAAATTAGAACAGTTCATTTTCATTCTCATACTTTCTTTCAGTTTTAATAACATTGTTACTTTATGTTATTTTATGAATGACATATTTGTAAAGGAGATACTTTATCCGTTTTGACTTAGGAAGTAACTGTAGAATATGTCTCTGCACCAGTGAATATCCTGTTCCTTAGTAACTTTTCACCTAATGTTTTAGTGTCCATTGATAATCCTTGCCTAAAGGTCATTTTTTTTTCCTTAAACACAAGATAGCATATTCTATACATTATTCTGCAATTTTGTTTTCACTTAAAGGCATCGTTTTATCCATATAGAAAAATTTCCCCTGGTGTTAAAAGTTTTTTTACATCATATTATGTAAAGAGGTATTATTTTGAATAGGCTATACATTTTTCATATAGTACAGAATTTGAGAGACATCTTCCCCTGAGGCAGCCACTGATACCAGTTTCTTTTGTTACCATGTATACTCTACATGTGTATATATTCTTTCTAGCAGTCCTAGAAGGTAGTTGCTGTACATACTGTACTGAGCCTTGATTTTTTCATTTAACAGTATCTCATGGAAATTATTTTGTATAAGTATATTTTAGATTTCCTTATTCATTTTTATAGCTGCATATTATTCTGTTGTAAAGATAAGCCATAATTTATTTGGCCAATCCTCTGTTTGGTTATGGTGGTGATTATAGTCGCTAAGGTGGTTAAAGTCCCTGATGCTGGGAAGGATTGATAGCAGAAGGAGAAGAGAGCATCAGAGGACGAGATGGCTGAATGCATCACTGCTGCAATGGACATGAACTTGGGCAAACTCTGGGAGGTGGTGAGGGACAGGAAGGCTTGGCGTGCTGCGTTCCATGGGGTTGCAAAGAGTCGGACACGACTAGGTGACTAAACAACAATAGTCACTAAGTCTTGTTCGACTCTTTCAACCCCATGGACTGCAGCCTGCCAGGCTCCTCTGTTCATGGGATTTCCCAGTCAAGAATACTGGAGTGGGTGGCCTTTCCCTTGTTCAGAGGATCTTCCTAACCCAGGGTTTGAACGTCTCCTGTATAACAGCCAGAACCTTTACTGCTGAGCCACTAGGGAAGCCCAGTCCTCTATTAACATTTTTCTAATCTCTTGCTTGCACAAATGGTGCTGTAGGGAATACTATATGTCATTTTGTGCATAGAGGCATAAATTTGTAGATCTGTAATATAAAGTACCAAAAGGTTATTGTGTCAAACAGTATGTACATTTGTAACTTTGACAGCAATTGCCATGTCACCTTCACTAGATGGTACCAATTTTACATTACACCAGCAATGGAGGAGAGTGTATATAATCAAATTGCCTAGTCTTAGTGACCTTAACTTGCATTTCTCTTATTATGGGGTGAGGCTGAGCAGTATTTTCATGTGCCAAGAATGACTTTTTCCCCTGATACAGTGTTTTTAAGTTCTGGATTTTGTGTAACCACTAAGAATGTAACATTTTTGAAGCTGTACTCTGCAGTTATTTAAACCAAGAAAAGACATAATTTAGAGATTAAGATGATAAACTCTGGAATTTTAGGTTTATATCTTTGCTTCACCACTTCCTGGCTGTGAGACCTCAGGCAACTTCCCTAACCTCTCATTGTCACAACTTCTTTATCTACAGACCTTGAAGAACTTTGTGTATGTTAAATCAGATAACACAGTGATGACCTTTCATTTACTTTCATAAAGCACAGTACCTAGCACATAATAAGATCACAGGAATGTTGGCTATTATCAGTATGCATTTGTTCAGTAAATGGCATGCTTATAATTATATAAAAATAATAATTTTTATTAGTAATAGAAATGAAAAATAGGCTAAAGTATTGCAGTTAGGTAACTGGTGCTGAAGAACTATGGGTAATTTGTGTTAAGTATTTTGTAATACCTAATTTTTCTGTAATAGGCATGTATTTTGTAATAGAAAAATATAGTATACTTTTTTTTAGAAAGGAAAAATGTTTTCAGGTTTATTGAGATATAACTGACATATAACACTGTAAAGTTTAAGCCAGCATAATGATGTGACATATGTGTAGCAAAGTGATCACCATAAGCTTACATCCATTACTTCATAATTACCAAAAAAATCATTTTTCCTTGTGATGAGATCACCTAGGATCTACTCTCTTAGCAACTTTCTAATAAACCATACAGCAAGTGTTAACTATAGCCATAGTTATGTTGTATTGTATATTGTGTTGTATATTATATCCTCAGTACTTAGTTATCTTGTAACTGGAAGTTTCTACATTTTGACCACCTTCATCCAATTCCCCCTCTGCTAACCACAAATCTGATCTCTTTTTCTATGGGCTTTTTTCTTTTTTTTTAGATTCCACGTGTGAGATCATACAGTATTTTTTTATCTTTGTCTGTCTGACTTATTTCATTTAGCATGATGCCCTCAAGGTCAATCCATGTTGTTAACAAATATGGCATTCACTATTGTTAAATGATTAACTATTTTATTAAAACCTCTTTCTTCTCTTTCCCATTATAGACAGAGAGTGCATGGGCTGAAGAATACTCTGAAAAGAAGAAAGGGTCTCACAAACGTTCAGCATCGTGGGGCAGCACAGATCAGCTTAAGGAGGTCAGAAAAATGGTTCTAAGGAAGTGGGTGTGAAAATTTGATCCCTTGGTTGACTAGTTCCCAGAGGCTGTGAGCTGCAGAGATTTGTCAGTTCCATTGTTTTTTAATTTCTTTCTTTTTTTTTTTTTGGTGGTGGTTTTGTTTACTTGAGAAATAACACCAGAAAAACAGAAAGATTTGAATAGGGAATTATACATGTAACTTACCTGATTGTGTTTTTTTTTTTAATTTTTTAATGAGACTCCATAGCTGTTAATATAATTAAATATCAAATGTATGAGATTGTAGTGATACAACAAATTCACTGTTGTTATTTCTATATACAATGGTAAGTATTCTTGATATTTAGTAACCCAGTGTAACCAAGTTGATTATGGCCCTATGTTATGATTACCATTTTTTGTGCCTATAATTAGCACATTTGTGTTTTAAATATAATGTAGCATAAAACAGAAAAATTCAGTCAAGGAATAATGTTATTAATATTAATATAATTAATAATCAGATATTAATCAAAATTATATCTGTTATGTAAAGATTGTATCTAAATGCATTTCATGGCTGGAATTGATTTTTAAATAATACTGTTTACTTACTTTTTTGGAGTTGTTGAAGGTGAGGTATTTGATAAAGAAATCTAATTCTGAATAAAATATGACTCACTATAAGGAAAATCAGAGAATAATTATCATTGTTTTTGAATTGTGAAAGCTATAAGGTATAATTGCTAAAAGTTTCATTTGTTTAATACTTTTGGGAAGCTTAAAGGTGCAGAACAGTGTTGGAACATAATTTTTTCTTTGAAAGAAACATATACATTTATACATATATAGATATGTATATATACATATAAATTTTTAAAAGTAAATCAGATATTTGTGGTATGGTTTAAAAACTCAAAAGATATAATAGGGTTGAGTTTTATTGGTTATTATTAAGCAAGGATATGTTTTATGTGATGTGGAAGACACTCTGACGCACTTATTTTCCCCTTTTCAGATTGCAAAATTACGCCAGCAATTGCAGAGAAGTAAACACAGCAGTCGGCATCATCGAGATAAAGAAAGACAGTCTCCATTCCATGGCAACCATGCAGCTATTAACCAGAGTCAGGTAGGAACACAAGATACCACAAAATCCAGACAAGGGATATGTTGTTTTCCTGGTGTTATGTTATTGCATAGGTAAATGTTTATGATAAAGATGTTCAAAAGCATGTTTGAAACAGTGATTAAACACTGAATCACAGCCTTAATTAAAAAAAAAAAAACAATGCTAAATTGACAAAAATGATATTTTCCTTTAATGATATAACTTCTAGGAGATATAGCTGGTTACATATTTTGATTTTTGTCTTTGTCAGTTTGGTATATTGGAGGCAGAGTAATATAGATGAGCATTGGCTGTGGAACTAGAGCCTGGATAAGTAACCTGTTCAAAGTCTCGGTTTCCTCATGTGACAACAGAGGATAATGATGATACCTGGCGCATGAAGTCTTTTAGTAGAAAAGGTCTTTAACTGCTTTGGTTTTTTAATTGAACCCTATGAACTGCTCTTGATTACTCACCCAGGGAGCATTTCTCTTCATACTGAATTGAAATTGGATGGCATCCCTTGGCAAAGAGAGAGCAAGAAAAACTTTGCCTGTTCCTTTTTTAGGTTGATAGCTTCTGATGATTGTTAAGTATATGTGGATTGTTTTCAAGAGAAAGTATGGGTGAAGGTATATATTTTTTTCAAACTAATTATGTCTTAAAACAGTGATAGATGGGTCAAACTTGATTTTACAGATTTATAGTTTGATTGCAGTTTGGCTTCCAGTAACGTTTTTCCATATATAAGGCATTTTAATTATAAAATATGAATATACATTGACACATTTAAAAGCCTAAACAAACTGCATTTATATTTGGAGAAATGGAAAATGCAAAATTGACCAAGTAAGAAGTGAAAAATTTGAATAGACTATTGGAATACTAAATATTCCACTCACTCACAAAAGGCCACAGACCCACCTGGTTTTACAGGTGAGTTTGCCAACCTTCTGCTCCCTCTAATTCATCCACAAATAATTTAGATGTATTTCTAAGATATAAATCCAGTTCTTATTTCCTATTCATATTTTTATTCCAAGTAGAATAGAAGTTAAGATTGAGTTTTGTTGAATTTTAATTGATGGATTTTAGCAGTTTATAACTTTCTGAAGTGGTTTTTTAAAAAGTTGTATTTAAATTAACAATTACAGTGGTAAAATTATCCAAAAATTTTTTTCCCCTGCAAGTTGAATTTGCTTAATAAAGACTATTGAAGTTCACATGAACTTCATTTTTGTCTAAATGAAGGTGCCTCTTTGTGGAGAAGGTGAGGACTAGAAAGTACAGTAACTTGAAAAAGAAATTCACACGGCTTGACTTTTGTACACTTGGCACATCAATCATGTTGACCACTTGACTTGCTTCACTGAGTGTGAAAGCCAGTCAGAGATCAAACACGTGTGTTATGGTAGCTATGGAGTAGTACTCAGAGTTAATTGAGCCTTTAAGACTGTGAACATGAAAAAGTTACTCGTCATGAGTGTGGCTTTGTTTAGTGGATTCTCTCTCTAAAGGGGGTAGTACCACTTTGAGATAATGTGTGCTTTGAGGCCATTCCTCCATCCATGCAACATTTATCAAATATGTGCCATATGACTGGTATTGTAGTCCTCATTAGGGGATGCAGTGATAAATGAAATGTTGGGGCTTTACCCCCACCAAATCTCAGATAATAAGTAAACAGCTAATTTTTATACAGTATAATGAGTATGTTGATCAGGAAGTGTTCAGAGTATTGTAGAAGGAGCATTTATCCTTGGATTGACAATGGGCCGTCTAGAAAGACTTCTATAGAAAGTGGCGTCTAAGTGATCCATGAAGGATAGGTAGAATTTAGCTAGTTTTGGGGCTTCCCTTGTGGCTCAGCTGGTAAAGAATCTGTCTGCAATGCAGGAGACCTGGGTTTCATCCCTGGGTTGGGAAGATTCCCCTGGAAAAGAGAAAGGCTACCCACTCCACTATTCTGGCCTAGAGAATTCCATGGACTGTATAGTCCATAGGATCGCAAAGAGTCAGACAGGACTAGAGATTTTCACTTTCACTTTCTGGACGCAGAAGAAATCATGGCTCTAAGGATAGGTGATAGTAAGAGGTTAGGTTAGCCAGAGCTGAAAGTCTTCATGTCTCAGTTGTTAAGAAATTTGGACTTTGTCCTTGAAGCACCTGAGAACTATTTTCTACAATGCAGGGTGTTGACAGGTGATCAGATATGCATTTTGACATGATCATTACGAGTTCAGAGTAGAGAATGAATTTGGTACAGGACAAGATTAGGATAGGGGCAGGAAAATCTATAAATAGATTTATAATCCATGCAAGAAATGATGGTGACCTAAAGTAACCTAGAAGGTATGGAACTGGAGAGAATGGACAAACCTGAGTGATATTTAGAAAGCAATAATTAATAGTTGAACTCTAGTAAGTACTTCGGAGAAGGCAGCAGTAGCAACGCACTCCAGTACTCTTGCCTGGAGGGTCCCATGGGAGGAGGAGCCTGGTGGGCTGCAGTCCATGGGGTCGTACAGAGTCGGACATGACTGAAGCGACTTAGCAGCAGCAGCAGTAAGCACTTACAGTATGGGAACACTGTACTCAGCTTTGGTATATTTAAGCATTTAATCCTCATCTTTGAGATGGAGATTGTTACTATTCCAATTTACAGGCAAAGAATTAAGGCTCAGAGAGTTCATGTATGTTGTTCAAGGTCATATGAGACAGAGCTGGGATTCTAATTGAAGCATTTTGACTTCAGAGTCTGAGTCTTTAAACTTTTTAAGCTTATGGTTGATGATACGGGAATGATGGACATATAGGAGTAAAAGGAAAGGCCAATTCTAGCCTTTAAACATGATTTAAGAAATATATCCACCTACCTCACACCATGTACAAAAGTAACTGAAAATGGATCAAAGACTTCAATATAAGAGCTAAAACTAAAAACTCTTAGATAAAAACATAGGCATAAATGTGATGTTGGATCAGGCGATGGTTTGTTAGATATGACACCAAAAGCACAAGCAACAGTAGAAAAAGTATAAAAATTGGACTTTATCATAATTAAAAACTTTAGTGCTTCAAAGATAAACTACAAAATAGGCAAAAATTTATACAAATCATATGAAACACTTGTATTTAAAATATATGAAGAACTCTTGAAACTCAATAATAAAAAGACAAGCAGTCCAATTTAAAAATGGACAAAGGATCTAAATAGAGAGTTCTCCAAGGAAGATGTGCAAATAGCCAATAGGTATATGAAAAAAATATTTATCGTTATTTGTCTATAGGGAAATGAATACAAATTCCAATGAGATACTACTTCATACCCACTAGAACAGCTAAAACTAAAAAGACAAATAGCAGGTTTTAGAAAGAATGTGGAGATATCAGAACCCTTATATATTGCCGATAGGAATGTAAAATCCTGTCAGCACTGTATAAGCTGATAGGAATGTAAAACAGCCTCGTAGTTCCTCAAAAGGCTAAATAAACATAGAGTTACTGTATGACCCAGCGTGTCTTCTCCAAATTATGTACTAAAGACAGTTGAAAACATATGTTCATATAAAAACTTGAACACAGATGTTCATAGCAGCATGGCTGACAGTAGCCCAAATTTGGAAACAACTCAATTGTCCTTCAACCAATGAATGGATAAATAAAATGTAGTATATATCCATACAATGGAACATTCAGTTCAGTTCAGTTCAGTTCAGTCGCTCAGTCGTGTCTGACTCTTTGCAACCCCAAGAATCGCAGCACACCATGTCTCTCTATCTATCACCAACTCCCAGAGTCTATCCAGACCCATGTCCATTGAGTTGGTGAGGCCACCAACCATCTCATCCTGTTGTCCCCTTCTCCTCCTGCCCTCAATCTTTCCCAGCATCAGGGTCTTTTCAAATGAGTCAGCTCTTCGCATCAGGTGGCCAAAGTACTGGAGTTTCAGCTTCAACATCAGTCCTTTCAATGAACACCCAGGACTGATCTCCCTTAGGGTGGACTGGTTGGATCTCCTTGCAGTCCAAGGGACTCTCAGGAGTCTTCTCCAACACCACGGTTCAAAAGCATCAATTCTTTGGCGCTCAGCTTTCTTTATAGTCCAACTCTCACATCCATACATGACCACTGGAAAAACCGTAGCCTTGACTAGACGGACCTTTGTTGGCAAAGTAAAGTCTCTGCTTTTAAAAAATATGCTGTCTAGGTTGGTCATAACTTTCCTTCTAAGGAATAAGTGTCTTTTAATTTCATGGCTGCAGTCACCATCTGCAGTGATTTTGGAGCCTCCAAAAATAAAGTCTGACACTGTTTCCACTGTTTCCCCATCTATTTGCCATGAAGTGATGGGACCGGATGCCATGATCTTTGTTTTCTGAATGTTGAGCTCTAAGTCAACTTTTTGACTCTCCTCTTTCACTTTCATCAAGAGGCTCTTTAATTCTTCTTCACTTTCTGCCATAAGGGTGGTGTCATCTGCATATCTGAGGTTATTGATATTTCTCTCAGCAATCTTGATTCCAGCTTGTGCTTCATCCAGCCCAGTATTTCTCGATGTATTCTGTATATAAGTTAAATAAGCAGGGTAACAATATACAGCCTTGACGCACTCCTTTTCCTATTTGGAACCAGTCTGTTGTTCCATGTCCAGTTCTAATTGTTGCTTCCTGACCTGCATATAGGTTTCTCAAGAGGTAGGTCAGGTGGTCTGGTATTCCCATCTCCTTCAGAACTTTCCACAGTTTGTTGTGATCCACATAGTCAAAGGCTTTGGCATAGTCAATAAAGCAGAAATAGATGTTTTTATTGAACTCCCTTGCTTTTTTGATGATCCAATGGATGTTGGCAATTTGATCTCTGGTTCCTCTGCCCTTTCTAAAACCAGCTTGAACATCTGGAAGTTCACAGTTCATGTATTGCTGAAGCCTGGCTTGGAGAATTTTGAGCATTACTAGCATGTGAGATGAGTGCAGTTGTGTGGTAGTTTGAGCATTCTTTGGGATTGGAATGAAAACTGACCTTTTCCAGTCCTGTGGCCACTGCTGAGTTTTCCAAATTTGCTGGCATATTGAGTGTAGCACTTTCACAGCATCATCTTTTAGGATTTGAAATAGCTCAACTGGAATTCCATCACCTCCACTAGCTTTTTTGTAGTGATGCTTTCTAAGGCCCACTTGACTTCATATTCCAGGATGTCTGGCTCTAGGTGAATGTGAGTTATCACACCATCGTGATTATTTGGGTTGTGAAGATCTTTTTTGTACAGTTCTTCTGTGTATTCTTGCTACTTCTTCTTAATATCTTCTGCTTTTGTTAGGTCCATACCATTTCTGTCCTTTATTGAGCCCGTATTACTCGGTCACAAAAAAGGAATGGAATACTGATACATACTACCATTCGGGTGAACCTTGGAAACATTATGCTAACTGAAAGAAGCCAGACACAAAGGAACACATGATTTCCCTCATATGAAATGTCCAGGAGAAGTAAACCCATAGAGACAGATTGTAGACTGGTGATTGCTTGAAGGTAAGAAAGTTGAGAGGAGATGGAGAATGACTGCTAATATGTGAGGGACTTTTTTTGTTGTTTGATTCTAAGATTAATTGTGATAATAGTGGTACAATTCTGTTCAATTAATAGTGTACAGTTAATAGTGTACTGCTGCTGCTGCTAAGTCACGTCAGTCGTGTCCGACTCGGTGTGACCCCGTAGACGGCGGCCCACCAGGCTCCCGTCCCTGGGATTCTCCAGGCAAGCATACTGGAGTGGGTTGCCATTTCCCTCTCCAGTGCATGAAAGTGAAAAGTGAAAGTGAAGTCGCTCAGTCCTGTCCAACTCTCCGCAACCCCGTGGACTACAGCCTACCAGGCTCCTCCATCCATGGGATTTCCCAGGCAAGAGTACTGGAGTGGGTTGCCATTGTACAATAGTGTTCAATTAATAGTGTACAATTCTGTTCATAAGCAGAAGTTGTAGACTTGAATGAGTGAGTTGTATGATACTGTGAATTATTTTTCAATAAAGTTCTACCAAAAAATGTGTACTAACCAACATAAAAATGAATAGATAAAATGCAAATGTAATTGTCTGGAAATAATAGATTAGATGCTAACAAAGAACTCACAAGTAACCCAGGAGGTCTTATAACTGTAGAATATGAGCACAGGTGCTCTGAGCTCAGATTGTTTAGCGTAAGATCTGGCATGCTGCTGGCTAGCTGTTTGAAGTTCCTTGGGTTCTCTGCATTATATTACCTGTTTGTTGTATTGTTCTGAGGATTAAATGGTGCGTGTGTGTGTGTGTGTGTGTTAGTCACTCAGTTGTGTTCGACTCTCTGTGTTCCCATGAACTGTAGCTCTCCAGGCTCCTCTGTACATGGAATTCTCCAGGCAAGAGTACTGGTGCAGTTAGCCATTCCTTTCTCCAAAGAATCTTCCCAACCTAGGGATTGAACCTGGGTCTCCTGCATTGCAGGCAGATTCTTTACCATCTGAGCCACCAGAGAAATCCACTAAATGGTATTCAGTTCAGTCCAGTCGTTCAGTTGTGTCCGACTCTTTGTGACCCCATGGGCTGCAGCATGCCAGGCCTCCCTGTCCATCACCAACTCCCAGAGCCTACTCAAACTCATGTCCATCGAGTTGGTGATGCCATCCAACCATCTAATCCTCTGTTGGCCCCTTCTCCTCCTGCCTTTGGCCTTTCTCAGCATCAGGGTTTTTTCCAATGAGTCAGTTCTGCACATCAGGTGGCCACACTATTGGAGCTTCAGCTTCAGCATCAGTCCTTTGAATGAATATTCAGCACTAATTTCCTTTACAATTGACTGGTTTGATCTTGCAGTCCAAGGGACTCTCAAAAGTCTTCTCCAACACCCCAGTTCAAAAGCATCAATTCTTTGGTGCTGAGCTTTCTTTATGGTATGCTGCTGCTGCTAAATTGCTTCAGTCATGTCCGACTCTGTGTGACCCCATAGACGGCAGCCCACCAGGCTCCCCCGTCCCTGGGATTCTCCAGGCAAGAACACTGGAGTGGGTTGCCATTTCCTTCTCCAATGCATGAAAGTGAAAAGTGAAAGTGACGTCGCTGAGTCGTGTCTGACTCTTCTCGACCCCATGGACTGCAGCCCACCAGTCTCCTCCATCCATGGGATTTCCCAGGCAAGAGTACTGGGGTGGGGTGCCATTGGCTTCTCCTCTTTATGGTATAGAGTATTACAAAACAGTTAATGTAATTCTTGGCACAGAATAACTGCTCAATAAATCTTAGGTTGCCTCCAGTTGGATTTTTCTTTAGGCTTCTCTGCCAATTCATATTTAACTTATTTTCTAAAACTTTAATTATCATAAAAATATTTACATGCTTATTATAAGAAACTTTAGAAACTAAAGTCAGTAGAAAAATTATATCTCTATACTGTACATTTTAAAATTATACAATATGTTATGTCAATTATCTCAATAAAACTGGAAGAAAAACTAAAAATAAGAAATATTAGACCTCAGTCAAGCTGTTACTTTTTAAAAAAAATCAAATAGGAAAAAAAATCATCCAGAGTTTCACTCTCTAAAGATAGCTATTCCTTAAATTCTTTCTTTTTCCTTTTTCATTCCTTGCGGAAAGCATACCATGTATTAGACTATGTATTTTAAAAATTTTATTTAGTGTGGAAAAATGTTTTGTTTTTCAGAGGGCTTCAGAAACATTTTTAATGTTCCAGATTCTATAGAGCAGTTCTCTAATTTTTTTGGTCATTTAGTTGGGTCCAGTTACTGTGTGCTTAAAGCTTTTTTCTACATTATACTTTTCTAGGGGTAGGAAAATAACTTTCCTTATTTGGTTAATAAGTTTAAATATCTGGGGGCTCTTTGACTTTCCTCTTCCTAGGCTCTCCAAGTTATTACAGTTTTTTTGTTTGTAGTTCATGATATGTAGATGATTATTTTTGGAGGGGAGTTCCAGGTTTTATCTTTCCCCCTTTACACAAAACAAAACAGAAGAAATGATATAGGATTAAAACCGCAAAAGTAGTTGATTGATGGAACACATGCATAAAAAGCCAGATAGGAAGACAAGCGTATTTATAATGAGGGAACCAGTGCTCTGTGACTACCTAGAAGGATGGGAGGTGGGGCGGGGGGAGGGCAGGTTCAAGAGGGAGGTGATATTTGTATGCCTATGGCTGATTCATGTTGATGGATGGCAGAAACCAGCACAATACTGTAGAGCAGTTATTCTCCAATTGGAGATCCCTGGTGGCTCAGAGGTTAAAGCGTCTGCCTGGAATGCAGGAGACCCGGGTTCGATCCCTGAGTTGGGAAGATCCCCTGGAGAAGGAAATGGCAACCCACTCCAGTACTCTTGCCTGGAGAATTCCATGGAGGGAGGAGCCCTGTAGGCTACAGTCCATGGGGTCGCAAAGAGTTGGACACGACAGAGCAACTTCACTTCACTTATTCTCCAATTAGAAAGAAAAAAGGAGACATATGTAAATGACAGTAGTTTGTAGTTCTTACAAAAGACATTAAAAAAGAAAAGTCAAATAAATACATGTTACTGTTTGTAGCACACTGTTTACATCATTATTAAAGGGGAGAAAACACTGATCGAGGGACAGATAAACCACATGGTCCAGGTCTTTAGGAAGATTATTGGGAAATTCCTTTAGCATCCCTTAATGATCAAGGACAGTATTGTTCTGATAGTGGATAGTCTGTAACCACTGGCTAACAAGAGATCTTTTTCTTGGGCTTGCAATGGATTTTTTACAGTTAGAAAAGAATTCTGACATACTTTTGAGTGATTCTTTCCCTGGAAGTTCAGGAGGGGGAGCTGTTTATTATGAAGAATAACTGCTGCCAAGTTTCTTAGGAGAGAGAAACTTTTCACGTGTCATTGGTTTCCAAAATTGACAAAACTCTTGGATACTTAAGATATCATTTTTAAGGAGTATATCAAGAAATACTCTCATTTGATGTGGCCAAGAATTCCAGTCAGTTCTGGTGAGGTGGATGAACCTAGAACCTGTTATACGGAGTGAAGTAAGTCAGAAAGAATAAAATATCATATATTAACACATATGTATGGAATATGTGAAAAATGGTACTGATGAACCTATCTGCAGTGCAGGAATAGAGATGCGGACATAGGGAACAGACTTGTGGACACTGCAGGGGAAGGAGAGGGAGGGGCGGATTGAGACAGCAGCATTGACACATTAACATTATTGTATGTAAAACAGAGAGCCGGTGGGAATTTGCTGTATGATGCAGGGAGCTCAGCCTGGTGCTCTGTGACTACTTAGAGCGGTGGGAGGTGGGATGGAGGTTCAAGAGTGGGGGACATACGTATACTGGTGGTTAATTCATGTTGATGTATGGCAGAAACCAACACGACATTGTAAAACAGTTATCCTCCAGTTTAAAAAAATTTTTTTCAAAAAGATGTAGCTAACACATTTCAGAATTGTTTGATGATTAGAGTCAGATGTTAGTAACAGAAGAGCTGGAGATGTAGCATAAAGTAATTTAAGAGTGCAAATTTTAAAATCATGCAGGTGTTTCTAGCTGTGATAGGCTCAAACAAGAAAGCCCTCCCATAGGATTTTCTTATTGCTTCATCTGGGCTGGGCACATGATAGTTTTGTAATAGCTTAGGAGGGTTTGAGAGCAAAGGGATCATGAGAAAGAAAAGGCGGGGGGAACCTATTTTCATCTGAGAAGTAAGAGAAGCATTGTACTTTTAAGAGAAAATTGCTTCTTGGCACTGGAATCTTTGTGTGCCTGTCCAGGATATGATTGCTGTGCTTGAAAGTTTCAAGATTTTGCCACTGAGAAATCAAAACAGTAGGTGCTTCAGCTGTGACCTTCATTAGAGACTAGCTATAGCTTAGAAGAGATAAAAGGGGGAAACACATGAGAGGACACTGATCTCTGGAGGACAGAAATAAAGTGATGCTGACGGGACAGGAGGAATCAAGGCCACGTAGAGCCCCCTACCAAAGCCCCTATGATAGGAAAGCTTTTTTTCCCCAGTGCTTTCTAATTTTTTAAAGAATCCATTCTAAACATCAGTTGTGACCACTGTTTTGTTTTATTAGGGTTTCTGGCTCACATTTCTCTCCTAGATTTCTGTTGAATTGCTGAACAGACCTTTTTTTATCCTATACAGTTTTCTTCCTTTGAAAATTTAGCTCTCTTTATCTTTTTCCCTGCTCAGCTACTACTTCAGTAGGTATTCTTCCCATCTTTCCTGAGTCTGCTTGTCTTGCCACAATTTTATCCCCATGCTTTGAAACAGATGTTTAAGTTATAGTGTAGATTGGATTCTAATGAAGCTTCAGGGTTAGCCAAACCCTCTCTTGGAGTTCTCTGTTGGTTAATTCACAGCTTTTATGCAGTTTGATCTTTAAGCTATAACATAATATATAGATAGACGGAGAATGTAAATAGCAAAAAGAAAACTTTAAAACCGTGATTCACCTAATTGAAATCTTACTTGAGTGGAAAACTCTAATTTGAACAGAAGGAATCAAGAACTGAGAAAAATAAGAGATCCTTGTTTCCAAAGGTCAAATCTTAGGAGAGAGAGATTTTTCCTTAATAATGGAAGGATTTTTAATCTTTCAGAGCTGTCTAAAGATACCTCTCAGTTAATATGATAACCCACTTGTATTTGCATATGCTGACTTATATTTAGAAATACACATTTTTATTACAGAAAGCTATGTAGATGTGGGAAAAATAAATTATATATACACACATACACAAAATTCCTTAAGAACCCTTGAAATGAAGCATAAAAGTTAAAGTATAATCATTTTTTAAATTTTTAAATATTTTGGAGCATAGTTTATGTAAGGAATAAAATCAAAGGCCTATTACTTTTTATTTATGGAATAATAACAGTATGCTTAATGAAGCAAATATTTCCCAGACAGCTTGGGTAGATTATTTTTCTTCTAATCATATAACTATTTGCTAGTTAAATGAATTACTGTTGAACCTTTGCTTCATTTACCTAAAATGGTGTGGTGACCTTAGGAAAGTGGCCATTTTCTTTTTTTTCCTTCCTTTCTTTCCTTTGCTTTAAATAAATTAAACTATTGACACTTGCCACTATTTTAGATTACATTTGAGAAGAACTTCTTACCAATTATCTAGGATATGACTTCTGTAGCTGCCTGGAAAGGCAGTAACAAGATGTCCAGTTAGTTATTACACTGGTGGGTTCCTATTATGTGCATTTCTCAACATGACACCCAGCAGACTTAAGCTTTCTGTTCTTTGAAGACTTACTAACAGATCCTTATGGTTCCCAAATCCAGAAAGGTCAACATTTTGCAGAAACCTTGACAGCTCATCTTCCCCTTCTAGTCTTCTCCTTCCTCATTTCTGTAACGTTAGCTACAAACCAGATGCAGCCTGAAAATGGCATCCAAAGCAAGCCATTATTCATGTTGTTTTGTGACTTTTAGGAGAGAAAATTAAGTTTAGAATTGAGTACCTTTCACTAAATATAAAAAATAAAATCAAAGTTCTGTTTGTAGTATATATACTGATAACTCCTGAAATCTTAGTCTGTAGCAGTTCTCTGTTACCTCATTATTTTTTGACAGAGGAAGAGTCCAGGCACAGGAAGGAGGCCTGCCTGACAGAAATGCTCTGACATGCTCTCCACTGCAGACTAGTGAGCTCTGGGTTTCTTTTAACCCATAGGTGCTTCAGTCCAAATCAGTTTCCTTTCATCCCTTTACTAGTTTTTGTTTTCTCTTGCCACCACTTTGAGAAAGCTTTCTTTCCTTCCTTGACCTATCAGGAACCAAACCATATTCTTAGCTTCATTCTCCCACTCTTTTCCCAAGAGAAAGTACATATCTAATTGGAGAGAGTTTCTTTTTTTTTTAAACCCTGTTTTAGATTATTCTTTGGAATATTATTCTGTTGCTAAGGAAACAAGAGAGTGAGAATAGGTAAAAAAAGAAGTACCCTTCAAGGTGTTAGTGACAGGTCTCGGGGATATAAAAAACTGATGGGAAATAGCCAGTTTCAGTGACTATCTTAGGCATTGTTTCACTGAAGTAGGAAAGTGAAGGCCTTGGGGTGAGAGTAGGGTGGAGGGTGGAGAATGCAAGTTCTCAGAAGAATGGAGGGGAGGGCTCTGGTGTTTACTTTCCTCTTCCTGTCCCGTCTTATCACAGTCCTGTCACAGGGTGAACCAGGGCTGGACTGCTGAGGAGGCTTTCGGGAAGTGCGGGAAGTTACTGGCTTTGTAGCACCAAGACGGAAGGCTTGAAGAATAGGGGATCTGAAACCTCCCTGAAAGAGAGGTTTCTCAGAGAGACCTCCCTAAATGAAGGATGAATTAATCACATTTCTTTACCAGACAGCAGGACAATACAAGATGACTTCTGGCACACTATTGCTATGGACTTTGGCAGATCCCTTGCAATTCTTGTTTCATATTTTATTTTGAGTATCTTGTCAGGAAACCAAGTGATATCCTGTAATATAATCAGTTCTTTTCAAAAGTAATACTGTGCCAGTGGGAACATTTTTTTTAACTAGAGATAGGCTTTGAAACAAAACATTAAAATAATTACAATGGAAGTATGAATAGATTTCACAGGGAAGTTACTCTATCATCTTGCTACTGTATATGGACTTTGGAAGTGATTTTGTTTTTCCTACCAATTTTTTTTAATATAAATTACTTTTTGTTATTTATTTTCTGGAATATAGATAATTATGGCACTGGAGGACTTTAAAGTTATGTTCTGAAATCTGAACTCCTGTAATCATGAAAGAATGTCTGAGGTTAAGATTCTTTTAGTGTTTTCCCGTATCCCTCTTCTCTTTACAGTCCCTCATAGATGTGAATTAATTTCTGAAATTCTACCTTGATTGTCTGGGATTTTTGCTTTAAATTATATTTTCGCGTATACCAAGGAGCAGGTTTCGTTATTCACACTTTCTGTGAGGTCTGTAAATTTTGATTTATTTTAGAGTTATCCAGATCAAATGGAAGTATGCTCCCATCTAGAGAATGTGAAGGTAATCATAAATGTTCTTTCTCCCCCGCCCCCACCACTTTTTCTTAAGGCTCCTGTTCCAAAGAGTGCACTTATTCCGGTAATCCCCATCACCAAGTCAACAGGCTCCCGGTTCCGGAATAGTGTGGAAGGATTGAATCAGGAGATTGAAATAATAATTAAAGAGACTGGGGAAAAGGAAGAGCAACTTATAGTAAGTAATCTTCTATTTTAAAATCAGCCTTATACATTAATTCTTCTAATTATTTTTTTATCACAATTTTGGTTTCCATATTTACATGTTTCTTGCTTCTTGTTGAGAATAAAAATTATCTCTTTTGAAAAACTCTGACCTTGCAAGTGAATGACAGTTTTTGTTTCTTTGCATCTCATAGAGACAACTGATATGACTTAAATTTGGGTCCTTGAACAGAAACTATTTTTTGTTTTTCTGTATTTAAAAAATCACAGATATGCTTCTCATTGTCTATAACTCCATTTAACAAAAGTTCAGCTTACTGGTTTGTTGGTGGTGGCGTGGAATATCTTCTGAGTATGAATATATATCTTACTGTTTGTCAGTTACTGTTTGGTTGACTGATCATGAAGCACAGGTCTGCTTACCTATAACATGCATAAATGTGTATTCTATTAACTGTGGCATACAAAAGTACGGTTTATATGTAAGACAGAAAAATTCCTGTTTATATTTAAAAGGATGTCACAGTATCCTGAAGCTTTCCTTCTTCAGTGAAAGAGGAACTGGGGAGTTTAAAGTAGTATTTTATTGACGCCTGAGATTTCTCTCCCTGAAGATGAAAGGCTGGTTTAGCTTAGAGAAAACACCACTGCCCACACCCTACCCTCCTCCACTGCACGATGGTGAAACTTCTCCCGATGTATGATAAAGGTAAACGCAGCAAAGGTGTACGGGGAGCCAGTTTCCCTGCTAAGTGAGTCACACAAGCCTTCCTCTGAACATTCTCCTTGATTTCCCTCTATAATTAGCAATGCTGTGATTAACCGTTCTCTCCTTTAGGAAGGTTTCTTTGAGAACACTGTTTGAGGAGGAAGTGAGCGGGGAAGGGGGGCGGCAGGGGCTATCATCAGGTATTACTGGTTCACACAGTGCACAACCTTTTCTTCTCAGGTGGAACCTGGAGTTACACCAAGGCTTCTCCTCTCTCTTATAATGGTGTGTCTTGATCATTTTGAAAATAACAGCACGTGATAAGTAACTCAGTGTTGTTTCATCCTTCAGCGAGCACCGACCACTCATGTGCCAGACCCCTGGGAGTTCAGAGGCTCTGCTCTGCCACTCCGTGTCCAGCGGCAGGGGAGGGCGGGCGATGAGACAGGAATGGCTGTCCCCACAGCCAACACACAGGCTTCTCCCTCTACCGTGAGGCCTGATAAGGAGAGGGTTTCTGACTTTTGAGTCTTCTGCAGCAACAGGGGAAGGCTGAACCTTGGGTGCCTTTCTAGGGGAATTTCAGAATCAGTGACCAAAACACATACATTTGAAATGTTTCTGTAACAGCCCCAAGACATTCCCGACGGCCACCGTGCGCCTCCGCCCCTCGCTCAGAGGAGCAGCAGCACGCGCAGCACCGACACGCAGACGCCCGGCGGGGCCGAGCGGGGGAGCAGCGACAGCAGCCGCTCCCAGTCCGTGTCCCCCACAGCCTTCCTCACCATCTCCAGCGAGGGGGGCGAGGAGAGCCCGTGCTCGGCTGACGACCTGCTGGTCGACCCCAGGGATAAAGGTACAACACGGGAGGAGTTTGCTGCCACGGGATAAGTAACACCGCCGCTGTATCCTGGTTTCTGTTCATTTTCTAGCGGAACACATACACTTAGGGCCACTAAGATCTTGACTTTGAGATGTGTTCAAAATACAGATTTTAAAGAACTGTAGTACAGAACTATAGGCTTTACTGTGGAACTCAGGTGATGGTCAGGTTGGCTGGGTTTATGGGCTTTTGTAGGTACACTTTTTTTTTCTTCTTGTACTTACTAATACAAGCTCCTTAATAGCGAGTAACATCCTTTTTGGTATAAAGGAGATAAACATTTGTCCTGAAAAGTATTTGTTTTCTTAGTTGTTTTCTAAGTTGTTACCTAAGTTGTTACTGTTACCTAAGCATTTGTTACCTTAGTTGTCATGTTTTTACTGTCTTACTACTTTTTAATTGAATGTGAAGCCTTCAAGTTAGTGTGTTTCAGGATCTATATTTGTGATGTTTCTATTAAGAATTAAGCTGACATATCAGTGCAAGATGAGTATTCCAGACAAGCCTGGAGTAAAAGGGGAGGTGGGATACTTATAGTATTAAACCACTTGCATGATTCAGAAAGTAACTGGAGACACAGCACTTTGAATATCAGTTACTAATAATGTTTTACAAATATGATCATCTATCTTTACCAGGGCAATCTTTTCTTTTAGCCTAAATTCTAGTTATTACTGCATGAGCTTGAGAAAAATGATAAGATAAATCCTATGGCTCAGTTCAGTAGTCATTTATTTAGAACCTCCTACTTGCAGTGTGTTGATTGTCCTAAAATGTTGCACGTCTGATGACAGCTGGTCATTAGCGCCAGTCATCTGAAGTACTGAGACCGTAGCACGTGCAAAAGACCTAAGATTTACAGAAGAAGTCACTTCAGACTATGGGCAATTGTAAAATCATACTATTGGGTCCCTTTTTTTTGTCATCTACAAGGTTAAATAAAACATGGCTATACCCTAGACCAGTTATTAATAGACCACACCCCCGGCAGGACACAGGCACCAGCAGCTTTCGGTGCTCCCGGGCGATCCACATGCACAGAATTTTGACCCCACTGAATTAAATCCTTTGATTGGGCCTTGTGTTTCTTGTCAGGAGTTGACATAATTAATTACTTCTGATACTTGCTGTAAGGATTAAAAGAGAGAGTGAATGCAGCTCGGAGTACTTAAGCTCAATCAGATGTACCTGCCCCACCCAACCCACCCCCAGACTAACCATAGCTATTAAAATCTGCCCCTTGATTTTCTGTACTTTCTACTTTTACTTCAGCAGCATATAGGAACTCTGTAAGTTTTGTGTCCTGCTGTATTTGACTTTAGGAGTGACTGGTTAACTTCTCAGGATTTCTTTTGTAAGAAAGGGCTACTGTCAGCAAGGAGTTGTCGTTTAGTTGACACAGACTGTACATTTAGAACACATAGGTTACATATCAAGAATTCTAAGTTAATGTGGTAGAAACTGAGGACATCAGCACTGAACAGAATCACCAGAGTAAAGAAGTGTTCCCTTGGGTAGGGTTAATTTAGAAAGATAACAAAAACTTTGAGCCAGACTTTGAAGGAGGTTTTGGAAAATGAGCAGAGAAGGACCTCTTAGGTATAGAGAAGTTTGTAGGCAAAAGAAAGTCTCTGCCATACAACTGTGCAGAGACTGACTACCTGGAGCAAAGACAGCAGTCAGAGAGTAGAGGAATCAACTGAGAGATTCTGAGGGCAGCCAAGAATGAATGATAAGCCACCAGTGAGGAACCATTTTAGTTATTTGTCTTGGGAAGAATGGAGGTGGCATTTGAGCCCATGTGCTGTGTATAGAGTAGAAATAAGCAGCAGCATACCGCAGTATTCAGTGCTAAGGAGTAAGTTATACAGGCCTAGGCTGTGGTAATTGTAAGTAGAAAGGAAAATCTCTGGTTTATGCATTTTTAAACAAACAATTAGTCTTTTTTTACCAGGAATTGTGTTAGATATTGGGGTAATGTGGATGAGTAAAGCCTTGCTACCCTCAAGTAGTAGCTCATGGTGTAGGGGAGGCCAGGAGCAATCAAATACAGAAGGATTATGCACATATGTGCTAGTATTTCTTAGTAATCCAGCATGTCGTTTCTTGCAGAGAATGGGAACAACTCTCCTTTGCCCAAATATGCAACCTCACCAAAACCTAACAACAGTTACATGTTCAAAAGGGAACCTCCTGAGGGCTGTGAGAGGGTCAAAGTCTTTGAGGAATGCTCGTAAGTATCCCTCCCATCCCTCCCCCACCCCAAACTTTTATTACAAGAAGTATTAAAAGAATTTCAAATAGGCTGAAGAACAGTACAGTGACCACTCGTATATCCAACACTAGATCCTATGGTTAACATTTTGCTTTGTCTCTTTCTGTTTTGGTGTTAGTTTTTACAGAACTGTTTGAAAGTAAGTTGTAGTCATGACATTTAGCCTTGAATCCAGTTTAATACTTATTTCCTAAAAGTAACCACTCCTACATAACCACAGTACCATTGTCACACCAAAGAAAATTACAGTTATGCTTAACATCAACTAGCATCCAGTTATTATTCACATTTCCTCAGTCGTCCCCAGCATATCACCCGTGGTTATTTTTGAACCTGTAAACAGTCAGTGCCACACATTGAATTTAGCAGTGTATTTATTCAAGAGAGACCACAGATCTCAATGCAGGGTGGGTTTCCTCCTTTCAAGGATCAAATTCCCTTCAGTTTTTAGTCTCCAGTTCTTTAAACAATTAAAATATTTTCCTGCCAACATGGGGAAGAGAACTCTATTACTTAGCAGAAACATGTTGCTGTGATAAAGATCATAGAAGAAGCAGAGCTTTAAACAGCGTCTGGTACTCTTGGTATGCGATCTGCTGTACTCATGTATTTCTGTTGGCTTTTACTCTAGTCAGGGACTCTTAATTTTAGACTCAGAACCTGCTTAGAAGGTATTGCAGCCACGGCCTACTTTCAGCAGCCTTGGCCCCTTGCCTTGAAAGTGATGGCTACAGGGTTGTAGGTATGTATGACACTGAGCAAATTAGGTGACAAACATTATTTGAAGAGAGAATGATGGTACATATATAAATCTCACTTTTCAATATCATTGCAAGACTAAGAGACACCTTCTGGCTTTTTCTCACTGTGAAACTAAAACTACAGTGTGGAGACTGTCCAGCCTTGTCTGGCTCACATAACTTCTTTGTTCCATCGTGAGTATCAGAATCGTTCTGAAATATGGCATCCTTTTGTTCTGTGTGCCCCTCCTGTCAGTGCTTCCTTTAATGTCAATTCTAAACAACTTTCCACACAAAGAGCATTGTCTTTGAATCCCTTCACCTTCTCTACTAGGAGATCCCAGCTGTCAGTCTTTTTGCTTTTGTGACAATAATTGAAAACCCTGTTTTAGCAGCTGCTTATTTACTCTTTGCACCACGTAAGTCTGAAGGCATGCCTGGTGCCAGAGTTTAAGCAGTATTTCTCCACACATGTGTTTCATGGACTCCTTGCACCATAATCATCCAGGAAATTAGTTCAGACTAGAGTCCCAGGTCCCACCCTAGCCCTAGCCCTAAGGAGTGAAAAAATACGCAGGCAGATAGGACCTGGAGTATGCATCTTTAACAGATCTCAGAGGACTTTTATGCTTCACTTGAACATGCTGGCTTAGACCTTTTCATGAGAGTTCTTCAGAAAGAGAGTCATTCTAATAGGTAAAAGTTAAATGGTCCACGTGGAACCTTTTGGAGTATTTGACTCATGGCTGATGGACTTAAAAAGCAATTTGAATTTCTGTATAAATGACTTTGAGTGAATATTGGTTGTGTAGGTTGGTGTCCTGTGGCATCTGCCTAGACTGTTATATTTGGAATAGTTCTCAGTATCTGAACTGTATACATACAGCTGTGTTGGTTGCTTCTAAAGAGGGAAGAAAGGATGGGGAATATGTATGTATTGTGTGTGTGTATATGGATAGATAAATAAAAGGTGAACCATGACATATAAAATGTTTTATGGCATATCCACCTGTTATTAGAAGGTAAATGTCTTATTTTTTGAATGCACATAGTTTATTATAAATTTTACTGACATAAAGGATGTATAGCACACAAAAACCTATTTATTTTTAAATATCTTGATTGTATTCCAAAAGGAAATTAATAACAGTAACCCAAGAATGGATTTTTTAGAGCTAATTTTAACCTTCTATCAACAAAACAAGTTACCCAAAGTCTGAAATATTGGTTTCTTTTTGCCCCAGATCTGTATGCCATAATTAGAGCAGAATCCACTGGATGCACTAGCATTAGCAAGGGTAATTATTGGTCCTAATCTTAAGATTTTAGCTTATTTAATCATTCTTTAAAGTATATTTTTATAAGTCTTCATTTTTGTTTGAAAGTAGACTTAAAGATCTGAACCAGCTGTTGTAGTCAGGTGAGGGGTTAATCTCTTATTTGCATGTTTATTTGCCTGAAAGAAAATAGGTAGTTGGATTTGGGCCCAGAAAGGACAAGACCAGATTTTGCTTTTTTTTTTTTTTTTTTTTTTTTGATACAGCAAAGACCTTAGCCATTCCTTCTGCACTTAGCAACTCCTTTTTAATGAAGTCACATAGGCTGTTTCCTGACCCCAGTTAAAGAACTCCTTGACCTTAGTTATCTTAGGTTCCTAGATATTATGGTCTCTTTGCAGTATAGAGATTTTTTTAAAAGTATGACAGAACCACTCTTCATTTCTTTCCCTCTCTCCCATTCTAAGTAAATTGGAACCACCATTTCTTAGCTGATAATTTATTCCTGAATTTGAAAAGAAAATTGCATAAGGCTTTTTAAAAAAATAGCAAAGAATTCCTTACATCAGTATGAAAATACCTACAATAATTATCCAGTCTGACCATCTATTTTTCAGAAATCAGCTAGCAAGCAGTTATATCTGTTTTGAGAAACAGTCACTTTTGGTATAACTTATGGAAAAATAAAATATTTAAATTAGTTCTGAGGTCTGTACGTGGTGGTTTTTTTTGTTTCTTTTGTTTCTTTTCATGTTTTTTTGTTTGTTTGTTTGTTTCTTAAATTGAAGAAAGCTTTGTAGTAGTATTAGAACTTTCAGCTTCTATTAATAGTGGCATAAGTATTACACTGGTCATTCACCTCAGAGGTGGGTAATGAATTTCTTGGAGAATCTTCTCCTAAAAGTTAAATGGAGTAAAAATTGATTGCTTTTGGTGGATTAGGGTCATGATTCAAAGAGGGGAGACTGGAAGAGGGGTGGGGGGCGTGATGCTTTTTTATTTTTTTTTAATGTTAGTGTTTTGTTTCTTGATCTGTGTGCCCGTTAGACAAGTTATGATTTTTTATGTTATTTTGTGTGAGATCTGTTGCTAATTCTGTTTTCTTGAAAGCAGAAAGGGAGTTAAACTGATTTTAGGTTCTGTCATTAAAAAAGTCACAGTTATCAGATCATTAGTTGAAGAAAAACTAAACAGTTTTTCTGACTCTTAAGTATAAATATATATAATTTTTTAAAGTGTATTTTTGGTGCTGATGGGATATAGGTGAGAGGGAATTTTAGATTCTCTTTTAGCAGTATAGAGGCTGAGAAACTTATTGATAATAATGACACTATATAATTAATGTTGTATTGAGAATTCATTTGAAATGTGATCCCATTTAGGCCAGAGCTGAAACTTGGAGTAGGTACCTACTTAATAGCATTAACAAAACAAATAAATTAGCCTTAAAAAAAAGTCAGTAAGAAGTTTGTTTGTATTTCAGAAACACGAGGTTTCATCCTCAAGATCCATTAGCAGCATTGTGTCTTACGTGATTTTTAGCAAGATAACATCAAACAATAAATAATTAAAAACCTAAGCCTCATTTGGAGGGTGTAAAACTTGATTAGCCCTTTTTTCCCCTAATATAAGAATGAAAGTTATCTTTACTAATTCTTCGGGGAAAAAAAAAGCATTATTTAATTATACAAACATAATATCAACTTCCTATCTGCTTAAAGGAATTGAAAACCATGTTGTCAGTAAAAAGAGAGGTGTATGCCCTTCTTACAGTATATCCAAATATACATGTGACCCTAAAAGTACTCACCATATAAAGTTTCCACTGTATCCAAGAATAACTGCACAAGTAAAACAAATTTAAATGATGTAATTTCTTTCTTCTTTTGCCAAAGCTATCCATGGGTAGTATTCACTATTAATAAAATATGCCTACCCAAAGCACTGCCTATGTGGAACATTTTTTTTTTTTTTGCACCTACTCCCCAGGTTTGTTGTTTATTCATTCTTTAAAACCCAGCTCAGATGTTCCTTCCTCTGGAAGTTATCTTCCTACCAAACTCCCCCTCTTTCTTTGTGCCAGAGGTTATTTACTCGCTTGTTCTACCTCTAAACACTTTACAGACCATTTTTATCACATCTCTCAGACATGCTTGTGCGAGTTTTTAACCTTTTTTGGCTGTGGACATCTCTGGCAGTTTGGTAAAGCCTTTGATTCATACTTTCTCTGAATTATGTTTTAAAAACACATTAAAGATTATAAGGGAGACTGATCATCCTGGAGTATAGTCTGTCCCTTATACCTCTCTCGTCCCAAGAACTACATATTTAGTATGCCTCCATTTATGTCACTTTATCTTTAGGTCTCCAGAATCTAGTGCAGACTTGGCACACTTGGATTTTTATTTATTTTTTTATTAGGAGATGAGAACCATACTTTTATCGTATGATCATACTACCTTTTCCCACCTGAATCTTGATTTATTTAGGTTCTTCCATTTGAATTTCTTAATTTTGTGTCACTTCCATGTTACTTTAACAGTTTAAATTTTGTATTTTTACTTTCAGGGAATACCACTAACACTTGTATCCTTTTCCAGCCATTTGGGTTAATTGTCAAGAGCTCCTGAGGAGAGGGAAGGATTTGGTTTCAACAAAACCTTTAGAACAGAGGACTGTCATTAGTTTTACTTTGATTTTACATTTACATTATGCTATTCAGGAAATCATTATGGCTGTTAACTCAGAACTGTTTCAAAGAGATTTTTAAGCATACTTGGAGAAGCCAAGCCCAGCAAAGTTTAGTCACGCAGTGGCAAAGCTCAGCAAAAGATAAGACATCTTGGGTCATTCATTTCCTTGCCTTTGCCCTTCAAAATAGTATAGACTTTGGAACAATCATAGTGGAACATATTTTTGTCTTTAAACAGCTGGAATATTTTTTGCTTTAGGAAATTCTTTATTCACATTGGCTGTCTTAGAGCTTCACTGAGATGCCTGAGCATCCTGTTTGGAGCCTGGGCTCTCCAGAGAGCTGAAATCAACAGTAAACTCATGTCCTTCCAGCATTTTGAGATGCATAATTCAAATCATGTGTCCTTTGGTTGATGGCATTTGGAGCCTTAGACATAGCTTGAGTTTTGTTTTCCTTTTTTGTGTCTATAAGTTGTTGTTTTTAAAGAAAAAAACTTTTACTTCTGGTGTTTCGTGACTTAAAAGTCTTGGGTTATTTATTCTGTGTCTAGGCCAAAACAACTTCACGAAATCCCGGCCTTTTACTGTCCTGACAAAAACAAGGTGAATTTCATTCCTAAGAGCGGCTCTGCTTTCTGCCTCGTCAGCATCCTGAAGCCACTCCTCCCCACACCAGATCTTACCCTCAAGGGCTCTGGCCATAGCCTGACCGTCACCACTGGCATGACCACCACTCTGCTGCAGCCCATCGCTGTGGCCTCCCTGTCTACAAACACAGAGCAAGATCGAGTCTCTCGAGGAACGAGTACAGTCCTGCCCCCGGCCTCTCTCCTCCCCACGCCAGAACCCATTGAGGAAGCAGAAGGATAGGTCCCAGTGCTGCGAGGCTGTAGTTCTGGGCAACTGAGAACCTCCTCGACCCCTTGGCAGCGATGGCATCGTGGCTCCTGGTTGGCTGTGACGTGCCCCAGCTCTTCCACACTGATGCGGTGCGGCGTGGCTGCTGGAAGGGAGCGGCCCCTCTGGAGGCCGGCCCTCAGCGCCGAGCCTGCTTTTGCTTAAAGCACCGGTTGAAACAAGAAAAAGGTATCATTCTTTCCTTTTGGAGGGCCAATATCACGTTTTTTGTTCTCAAATTAGACTTTTTTGGAAAAAAAACTGATCCCTACAAACATGATTCCTGAAGGGAGACGTGAATGATGCTGCAAGAACCATCTTTTCTATGAAAATGACTATTTTATACCAATGTTACATTTTCTGGAAACGTAGCAAACAGGATGTTCTTTGGTGGCCTCTGTTTCTTGTTTCCCTTTCTAGATGTGTGCTTTTCTCAGCTGTTTTCAGCTTTGGGACCAAAGGGATTGTTGACATTTTCCTAGCAATCTTAATCTCATGACTGTGTTCTTCTCCCAAACAAGAATTGATAGGTTATACCTTGAACCAAGTACATATATAAAAAAGATAAAAAGCAATATGAGTACATTATGTGACTTATGTTTTCTGATGTCAGAAGTTTGTGCTTTGGGTGAAATATTTGTAAAACTGCTGTTTTCTTCACTACTCCTGCACACATTTCACCACGTTGTCAGAAAAATTATAATCTGGAGACAAGTGCTTTAATATGTTCTCACCCATCATTGGAACTTGGTTTAAAAGTCAGCGAGCCAAAAGGAAGCTTTACTGCCCAGTGTCAACTGCTAGCTAGGAGTAAGGAGCCCCCTGGATTTTCTGCGCAGTATCTATCACAGGAACGCCCTTGTGTCCCGCGGGTGTCATTCTACCTTTAACTGTCACTGTATCATAGCCCCGAGAGATCCTGAAAATGGCTGTGCATGGATTTCCTCCTCTGCTTTTGTGATGTTGTCGTCTTGTGGATTTGGTCTGGGTTAGTAGTTTGCCAGGAGTGTGATCCATTGAATAGCAACCCTTAGTCACAGAATCTTGAGACTGACGTTTCCTTTGTGGTGGCTGGCACTGAGATATGTTGCCTACAGATTTTGCTAGTTTTTGCTCCAACATTCCACACAGAGGGGGAAAAAACAGGCCAGAAGGGCTTTGGAGCATAAACAGCAGGAGCCTTTGAAGAATTTGGGATTTAGGCCGATCTTAACACAAGCACTGCCAGTATCACATGAGAGCAGACTTCATGTCTGGATATGTGGTATTAAGGAGCAGCGCTTTTTAAAAAGTTACAGCATTGTTGAAAGCATCCTTCTAAGATCTTCATAAACTACCTTATGATGCAATAATTTAATGTTCCTGTACATATTATAGGAAGAGAACATTTAAATACTGTAAAAGGGATTCAGTTCAGAAGGTTAATATGTCAGTTTGTCCAGATATATCCCATCAAAGAAAACCTCGTGGTAGCAATAAATCTTCTGAAAGGACTTCTTATATTTACATACCTTTAAAACATCTAAATAATTAAAAATACGCCCTGTTAAAAATGGAGATGGATTTAGGCAAATTAGGTAAACTCAACATTTGAATAGTCTCAGGTTTCAGTTGGTAGGCCTGATGAATTTTGGTACCTTTTCCGCCCAAAACTGATTTAGCTGGAATTAGTACATTGTGGCTTCTAAATTGGAAAAGCTCAGTTATTCAAGGTCTAAATGTTCTATGGTGGGGTGGTTTTTGAGAACCTTGATCATTTGACTTTACCATTTCACCACTGAGAACTGCTCTGTCAGAAGTACAGAAGAAGGGCAAAACAAATCAGGTGAGCTGGTGTTGAAGGTTGGAAGTTAAAAGTAAGGTTTCAGAAAAATCCCCAATCAGTTTTTGGATTACCTGAATTCTGTTAAATCTCTGTTCTTTTCCTTGCCTCAGACTTACTTCTTTTGCCGTCTGGATGTGGTCACAGGGGTGTTTTACTAAAATGCCACTTTGTAAAGTTTTTCTTCTTACTCTGTTGTGCACATTTGTCTAACACATCTTTCTGTAGAGTATTCATATATCCTTAATCTAAAGTAATTTAAAATCAGAATGGGAGACAGTTTTAAGATACTGTCATTTTCATAGTCTTATAGGTGGAACTTTTAATGTTTGGCTGTAAGGAGAATGTGAATTTGCAGGTAAATGAATTATATGGCAACCAGACATAGCCCTCGTGTTTGGGAGAAATAGAGCCTGAGATATGAAGGAAGAAAAAAAGGTACAAGGTATAAAAAACACTCTTAACTGCCAGTGCCAAAGGGCTAAATTTTAAGTTTATGAGCTTTACGCCGTCTTGAAAAAATATTGATTGTAGTCCATTTAGGTTTTATTTAACCTTGGTGCACAGGTGGTTGACTTTTTTTTTAAATGGGTCTACTCTTAATAGAATGCATAATATTGTTTTCTAAAATTACATTCCATAATTATCTTGTTATTCTGTAGAAAACTGTACAGAAGGTAAGTAAATCAGAATAGCTTCAATGGAAATACAATTTAATTTTTTTTTAAATTTTGAATAAATTTACTTCCATTGCGGTAAAAGAAACAGGTGGCTTGTATATTTCAGCAAAAGGAAGCTATTCTCTGGTTATTAACTTTGTCAGTGTTGTTATTTTTACTCTTAAACAGTTTCTTCCTTGCTGTGATAAAAATATACATTTACTGTTTCTGATCATGACCAAGTCTGTATTACTTGTCAAATTTAGATCTTAAGTTGTCATGGCTTTTGTGAACAGTTATTCTTTGATTAATATTGTGAGCATGGATGCCAAAATTATTTTTTAATTAGGTTCATTTTATTTAAACTATTTCTGATATTTGTGACAAGCCAAATCAGCCTTTTAGAAGGTGCTACTGCTAACTGTGGAGTAACTGGCAACAAGGAAGCCCCCAACCCCCCCTTTTTTTCCTAATGGTTGGCTTTTACTGGGAAAAGGTATTAAAGAAAAATAACAGAATTTATAGCCTCCTCTGTGTCCATGATTAGGACTGGATTGTCAGAATTTTCTTTTGTTAAAGGAAGTAAAAGAAAAATCGCCACTACTGAATTTATTAAATACTACTCTGAAGATTCATTCCTTAATGCTTAGAATTTTGATGTTTCAAGACTAGACCGGTGGAAGTGCTGAATCTGCATTAAAAAAAGCTAAAATACTTAATTTCGCACTTTAAGGTTTAAGTTTTACTCTTCCTAAATTAGGGATAACCAGATCAGCCCTGAACAATATTTTGTTTATACAATCCTGTTGATGGATATAATTTATGTTTTTTAAAAGTCTTTATTTTTCATCCCTGTTAAAGCTGTGTAAATCTTTTTCAAATGCAATTTTTAAAGTTTTGTTTTTCTAACAAAATTCTCCCAAAAAACTGCATTTCTGATGGTGATAAATATTGTTACTGTGTACTTATGTATTCCCTATATCTGAACACTTGTTGCTGCCTCACAAGAAAATAGAACTTTTATGTTAAAAATAAAGTCTGTTCTTCTTGAGAGTTTTTTTCTGTGTACTTTTATGAATATTGCCTCAAATGTAAATTTCTTTTCAGATATTTCTAGCTTGAAAAAACTTTAGTATATTCTTTTTCACAGGTAGAATAATGAATTTGTGTTAAGTAGCAGGATATATAATATTCTCAATTGTTCTTCCTTATTTCCTTGCTACCTCTCCTTAACTTCCTCTGGAACTGAGAGCACCTGGTATTTGTGGTAAGTGCTAAGCAGACATTAAAATATCAGCAAGTGCACTGAACGATGTACCTGTTTAAATTCAGTACTTTACAGGTGGTTAAGAGATTTAGCTGGGGGCAGTCACTTAATTTCATTCTAAATTACACATAAAGGAGTTTTTTGCCTTTTGGTAATTCGTTCTTGATAAGCCAGGTATATTCTTCCTTTGTGACAACAGTTTATAGATGCAAGGCAGTTGTTTAGGCTGAGGGGTTTAGTCTGTATGAAGATTGTATGCAGTATAATCTCTTAGAAAGCAGGGTCACCTTTTAAGTGTAATAAGTGTCACCATGGCTGCCTGTCATAAAAAGTGGTCACCAAATTACTTTGTAAGAAATTCTAAAAATTATTTCTGGGGGAAAAAGTTAACCATAATTTGGATATATATGTGTGTGTGTATATATACATACACACACACATATAAACACATAATGTAACACAGCATCAAATATGAAGAGAATCTCTCAAACTGGTGTAACATTTTCTTCCATTTTTCTTTTTTTCTGTCTTTTCCCTCCACCTTTAAAGAGGTTGAGAGGAGAAAATTAGATCTTAAGTTGGGTGTGCCTAACTTTCTCTGTTTATTTGATTTTTTTGCTTTGATTTATTAATATTAAATATACCCCCTTCCCCAAAAAGTTTTTAGGTCTATAATGATTCTTTCCCTTTAATTTCTTTTAAGTGGCTGGTTGTGAAATACTTAGCATCCCTTCCTAGGAGTTCCCTGCTGATGTATATCATTTTTTCCCTTGCTAAGATTGTTTGCTTTTTAAATATCTTTATTTTAGACCTCTATTAGAATGGGCTTCCCTGATGGCTCAGACAGTAAAAGAGTCTGCCTGCAATGCAGGAAACCCAGGTTTAATCCCTGGGTCAGAAAATTCCCTTGGAGGAAGAAATGGCAACCCACTGCAGTACTCTTGCTTGGAGAATTCCATGGACAGAGGAGCTTGGTGGGCCACAGTCCATGGGGTTGCAAAGAGTCGGACATGACTGAGCAACCAACACTTTCACTTCTATTAGAACATGGCAGGATAATATAGGTGACTTCACAGGTGGTGCAGTGGTAAAAGAATCCACTGTTCCCTGGTTCAGGAAGATCCCCTTGAGTAGGAAATGGTAACCCACTCCAGTATTTTTGCCTGGAAAATTCCATGAACAGAGGAGCCTGCCAGGCTCCAGTCCATAGGGTTTTAAAGAGTTAGACACAACTGACTGATGATGTAATATAAATAACCTTTGTATCTCTTTAGTTCAGTGTTTTCAAACTGTTTGGGTCTTGAAATGAATTATATAGGTCTAGCTAACATTTTTTTAAAATGAAGTATAACAAAAAACATAAGTACATTCAGACATGAGGGGAACAGTATTTGTATGTAAAGCTTTTGCTAGCCTTGAAAGTGAAAGTCACTCAGTCCTGTCAGACTCTTTGCGACCCCTTGAATATATAGTCCATGGAATTCTCCAGGCCAGAATACTGGAGTGGGTAGTCATTCCTTTCTCCAAAGGATCTTCCCAATCCAAGGATTGGGAAGGGATTTGACCAAGGGATCAAACTCAGGTCTCCCACATTGTGAGCAGATTCTTAACCAGCTGAGCCACCAGGGAAGCCCTTAGTAGCCACAGGGATACATATGTACTAGGTTGTAAAGTAAAATATATTTCTTATTGTGAGTTGTCATCAAAAAAGATTTGAAAAATACTGTTGTAGATACAACTTTTGTATATATGTGTTTTGGGGTTGGTCTGCTATCTTAACAGGGAGACTGCAGTCTTTAAGGATACTGTTTCTACTTCTTTTTAGTAACTATCTCCAAATTGCTGGTTTTATTTAAAAATTTCTCTTCAGTGGTTTGCATCTGCTTCACGTGGAGAGTTTAACTCCATATACTCTTTGATTTTACACAGGAGTATGGATGCATCACACTACATCACTATGTTTTGGAGAAGACTATCATGGAGCTCAGGGCTTCCCTGGTAGCTCAGTTGGTAAAGAATCCGCCTACATCACAGGAGACCTCAGTTTGATTCCTGGGTCAGGAAGATCCACTGGAGAAGGGATAGGCTACCCACTCCAGTATTCTTGGACTTCCCTTATGGCTCAGCTGATAAAGAATCCATCTGCAATGTGGGAGACCTGGGTTCGAACTCTGGGTTGGGAAGATCCCTTGGAGAAGGGAAAGGCTACCCACTCCAGTATTCTAGCCTGGAGAATTCCATGGACGTATAGGCCATGGTGTCGCAAAGAATCAGACATGACTGAGCGACTTTCACTTTCTATCATAGAGCTTTGATGGCCAAAAAACCAGGAGTATGACCATTCATCTCAGTTCCATGCCTTAAGCAGTTATTTTTGAGATCATCGGGATCATTCAGAGGAGATTCAGGAAAAGCCCAAGATTTAGGGCCACAATTTGGGAACTAGTTCTGGCTCTGCAGCTTAATGGTCATGGGATCTTGAGCAAAAAAGTCACCTCTTTGAACTTCAGTTTTCTTGTGTGATTTCAGGAAATACTGATTACAGTGCTAGTCAGTTAGATGGCCAGTGAGTATGAAAATAACAAAACTGGAAGCAAACACATGTTATCTTCTCCTTTCTCTTTTGTTAGGTAAGTTTATTCATTCCTTAGAAAAGCCACAAGTTGTTGATCAGGGAAAATGATCCCATGAAATTCATTTTACCTTGTAAAGTATAATACAGTCCCGGGTGTTTAGCTGAAATCATAATAAAGGTAGGTAACACTTTCTGATAGCTTTCCACATGCCAGGCTTAGTGCTTACAGAACCCTAGGAAGCCAGATACTGCTAGTTACTATCTTATAAATCACAAGATCAGAATTGGATTAAGTAACTTATCCATGGTTATATACCTGAGAAATGTCAAAATCTGGCTTTGAACCAAGTCTGACTCCACAACTTAGACTTAACCACAAAGCCTCACTGCTACTTCTCCTGTAACAGTGACATTAATAAAATATAAGTGTCTGGTATCACTGCAGATTATGTGCCCTTAGGTCATTGCCTCGTTTGTTCTCTGTGGTATTCATTGGTTCAGCTGCTGGCAGTTTGGTTCAGAGGGCAAAGAGAAAGCTGGTTAAACACCAGTTCCTGACCAAGCAAGTTAGTGACACAAATCCTCAAGCTCTGGTTTTTAATGTTGCTACAAGCTGCAGAAATTCAAAAGAAATATTTTCTTTAATTTGAGAAGCATATCTTTTAGGGGCTTCCCCGGTGGCTCAGTTGGTAAAGAAGCTGCCTACAACGCAGGACACCCAGGTTTGATCCCTGGGTTGGGAAGATTCGCTGGAGAAGGGAATGGCTACCCACTCCAGTATTCTTGCTGGAGAATCCCATGGACACAGAAGCCTGGCAGGCTATAGTCCATGAGGTCTCAAAGAGAAACGACTGAGTGACTTTCACTATCTTTTTTAGAGAGGCAAAAAGTGGGGCCTTCAATGACATTTTTGGTGAATTTTTTTTTAACGTGACTTTTTGAGGTAAAGACTTAGAAAAGTAATTTTTAGTCTGTTACTTTGCATGCCCATTTCAGACAGACAGTAAAATCACCCAGTTGACAGTTTAGTTCCTATGTAACATTAACAGGAGTTACCCCTAGATGGTCAGGCTGTGGAGGATTTCTTGGTCTTCTACTTTTCCAGACTTTTGAAATGAGAGAACATTATTTTGAAATGAGATAAAGAATTTTTTTTTAAAGGTAGTAACACGCCCTTCAAAATCTTACCTGTTAACACTCTCCTCACCTTTATCTCCAGTTTGTACTTAGTTTTTGGATGTTGAATGGTTTTATTTACACCACTGAGTAGAGACCCTGTCTTGAATTTAGATGCCAAGGACAGTTCTTAATGAACTGTGTGTGTGTGCGTGCTTAGTCACTCAGTTATGTCCGACTCTTTGTGATGCAGTGGACTGGAGCCCACCAGGCTCCTCTGTCCATGGGGATTCTCCAGACAAGAACACTGGAGTGGGATGCCATGCCCTCCTCCAGGGGATCCTCCCGACCTAGGTGTCAAACTCACATTTCCTGTGTCTCCTGCATTTCGGGTGGATCCTCTACCCACTGAGCCATCAGGGGACTCTAGTCTTCTTTTAAGTTGCACATAAAACATGGGAGAAGATAGACTGTGACCCATCCTAACAATCAGCATGTTTCTTCCCATCCTGCTCTGTAGGCTTTCTTTGGTATATTTAAACGAACCCTTATTGTTGTGTGTTTTAAATGCTTTACTTTCAGTACTGCTGAATTGGTTAATATGTTAAAGTTTAATGTAAAGTTAAAGTTTTCCCAGTTTAATGTCTACATCCCAAGATTCTGGGTCTGTTTCACTGCTCAAGGTAAGGAAATGCAGGGCCCTGCAAATGCTGTGGAAGACAGAAGTAACTGGATCAATTAACCCTGGGTTTCTGTTCTTCCTGTCAGCAAATCAAGTTAAGTAATATGGCTTATATTTCACTGGTTATTGCATCCAGGCTCAGAATTTTGCTGTTTGGTATTCTGTATTTTGTTACTAACAGTATTTACACAAAGAACACACATTCTGTTATTTCCCATACCTTACAAAGTCCCTCCTGCATGAAACAGAGAGAATCGGTCTCATAAGGATATTAATTGCCCTGGTTTTATTCTCATTCTGTGTTATCTATATAATTCAAACTACCTTCTTACTACTGTGGTCCTGAGGTAAAAACCAAAGTTTTTGAATAGGGAAACAATAACTAGATTTGTATTGAACACTTTAGAAAATAAACTTTTTTATGCCATCTTATAATTTTATTATTAATAAAAGAGGCTCAGAAAAATAGCACATTCAAACTTCCTTTGTTCATACACAGTTAAGACGTTTACATTTCCAGATGGTCTGAAATACAAACACTTTTTCATTGTGCAAATACTGAAACCTGTTTTGTTAAAACAGGTTGTTTCTAATCATATCAGAGTTATGTTTTACAATTAATGAAAAATTTCAAAAAATACAAAGTCACACCAATTTGATCTTAATCTGCCCTAAAGTTGGTTGAAGAAAGATTAGGCAAATTTTAGTTCTTCTAGGGGCTTTTCTAAGTTTAAATGTATTTTTGTCTGGTATTAAAAAGTATAAGATAGCTATCCCCCCCACTTAATATATAAAAGCATTCATTTATTTTGATAAGAGTTGTTCTCAGCTCACTCTTGGTTAAGGTTAATTCATTTATTTATTGAATGGTGGTTCTAGATTTAACCAAATAGCAACTGATCACCTTTCTGTTCTGTGTTTATCCTGTCCTTCCTTTCCCTCCCTACTGAATATGTGCTTGGTTTGCTATTACACCTGTTTTAGGTGTAATATAGCCAAATTTCTGTTTCTGGCTCTTAAATTAATGACTGAGCTTCAAATAACTAACCTTGAGAAAAAATAAAGTTTTAAATGTGCACTTCAAAAATGGGAATCATTAGACTTGCTGAAGTTATAACTGGACTTTCTAAGGCAGTGTTGCTTTTGGGTTAAATGAAATGGATACTCTGTTGAAAGCAAAAATGTTAGAGAAACTAAGAACTGAATAATAAAAATTCTGATATGTTTCTATTTTTTTACAACCTTTGCTCTTGGAAAACTAGGGGGCAGTATCCCCCCTACATCCACTCTCAGGGATTTAGGTCTAGTGACAATAGTGGTTTTCCTCTGCACTGAGTGTCTTTGTTCACGCCATAACAAGGACTGTTCTGCATGGATGTGAGGGAGCTATACAAGTAGTTTTCAACTAATGCATTAGTGAAAATTAATAAGAGAAAAATGGCAAAACTCAAGACAATTAACATTTTCTGAGGTACTCCCAAAGTTGAGAGCTCAGAGTGACCTTTGATATAGACTTTAGATTGTAATTCATAATCATGACCCCTGGTGATGGAATTTTGGTGGAACAATGTACTACACTGTGGTGAATTTCACTGAATAAAAAGGGAGAGTTACAAAATGCTTCTTAAGGGTTAAACCAAATAAAGAAATAGGAATAAGCACATGAAAATATTTTAAGGAAAGTTTTACAGAATCTTTTAAGTCCATATTTCTGACCCTCAGTTAAGGTCTCTCTAGCTTCCCACTACTTGACCACAGTTGTGGTTTTCCAAAGAGCCTGTGGGCAGTTCAGATCGTAGTTAGGCCAGACTGCTATGGATGGGAAGTGGACTGCGATTTACCTGCCCTAGTCCATTCCTAAGAAAATGTTTTTTCTATATACAGTGACTCAGAGATTACAAGCAATTCTCCTGTAAGTAATAGTTAAGCTTGCTTGGAACTAGGAGTATAGTGAAATCTGCTGTGAACACGTTTGTGAAAATGGTTGCTTATACAGATACAATGGACTGGACCACGATGAAACAGGACACTGGGTGAACTGCCTCGGAACTAAGGCTGGGCAGGAAGAAAAAACAGGACATAGAGTGACTGCGTCTACAATGGCTGTGCTTATACCAGCATATACTTCAACTTCCATTAAAGGACCTGCCTTCTGATACTTAAGACTCTAAACCTTCCAAGGGTAAGTTTGTCCTTGGTAATCAAACAGAAACTCAGCTGATGTCACCCACAGAAAAGTGAAAAAATGAAAGACTGCTTTACTGATGGTATAGAGCTTTCTGTAACTTTGCCAGAAAGTATTCTGGGTTAAATCATGTTAAGAAATACTGGGTAAGTATTGCACATCTGTTCGAGGGTGAGTTAATTAGATTTTTCCCTCATTCAAGTAGACATTTCCGGGTAATTGCAGGAATACAACTGCCAGTTGCCCAGGGAGTATCCTCCCCTTGGCTCCTTTCAGGCAGCATGTGAATACAGTGCATTGTGATAGCAATGTGTGAAGACTTAGGCCTGAAGACAAAATGAAGTACAATGTCTGAAATACTGTTGGACAGTCCCGTGGTTTATAAGATGGGAAGAGAATTTTCTGTTTCTACAGAGGGTGGACTTAGCAAATAACTCGTCCTGCTACTTTGCCCAAAAAATTCAATAATGAAATTGGAGGGTGTCCATGATTTTGTATGAAGGAAAAGAACTGAGATACTACATTTTAGCCTCCAAGTGGAAAGAACAAGTACCAGGTTTCTCTGTGATTTCATCAAAGAAAAGTGAGTTCTCAAATCTTATTCTACCTTTCTAAAGACAAAACTAGTCTTGTTTCTAGTGCTATGTTCCACAACAGAAAATTCCCCCTGCCAGTGTTTTATTTAAAAACCAACCCCAAATCACAACCCAGTTTACATGCCATCCTTTATCTATATATAGAAATCTCACAGCCAGCAAGGCAACTCATACATAAAAGGCTTTCCAAATAAATAAACCCAATCCCTACTGACAATTATCCCTACCTGTTATTCTAAGTTTTGGTATCAATTTCAGACTCAATAGTTTCTAAAGTTTTCCATATATTACCAACTGCTGCAAATCCAAGATATTAAATAGACAATGTATAAAAATGTGGCTGGTCCTTACCATCTGTCTAAAGTTGGCTGTCAAGGGTTAAATTTGCAAACACAATGTCTTCGTATGTGAGTGACAACATAAACTCCTTTCCACTAAGGCAGTAAGTTGCAAAACTGGTGTCTCAAGGCCATTGAAGTGGCATCGTAACTTCAGTCAAGCATTAAGAAGTTCATCATCTGAGTGTCCGATAGCATCTGGGTTTGAAAGTGGATCCAAGTCTGCAAATAGATTGAACCAGGCTGACATGTCTTGGTTACCACTGTTGGGAGCTAGTAAAAAAGAAAAAAGAAGAAAAAAAACACATTGAAGAGTCCCAGATTTTTTAAAAATCACATCATTGTACTACATTTATGATTTTAAAGTAGATGCTGCTTCTTTTGAATCAATTTAAGACAATTGACAAGAATAAACATCGATTATGTCTCCTTGAGGATGATTTTGAAAAGCTAATTGCATGTTGCTCTGAGAAGGACTTGATTGAAAGTGAAAAGGCAGGAAGTAATAGAAGACTCAGATAAGGCTCAAGGTTAAAAGTAACCTTTGTTCCTACACTTGAAAACTTAGCGCTTGGAATACATATTTATTATCAAAGTAATCTTAAAATACTAGATGTAGGGGGGAAAACAATCCCCTAATCCTGTCACTCAACAGTTGTCATTTTCATTTACAGTTGTTTTGTCTTTTCCATATGTACTTTACAAATTTTTGATTATTATGGAGTGAATTATGTCTCAGATACAACTTCCTGTTAACCAACTTTCCTTGTGGAGAATGGAAAATTGCATATATGGATAATCTACAAGTAATGGGCAGATAGTCAAGAATAATACATTTATGCTGAAGGCTGGGACTAGTGAAAGACTGTTCAGTGGCATAGACAGTGGGTCATCTCAGAAAGCCAGGGGGTCCAGAAAGCAGGGCTGAGACCCAGGGGACAATCTGAAGATTACATATGAGACCAGAGACGCAGTGGACAGAGGACGGAAGGCAATTCAACTCACGAGGCTAAAGCAACCCTCTCTTAAAATCATGGCTATCACTTCACACAGATGAGGGGGCTGGAGCCTGGGCTGTGGGGATCCCAAGCCCCAGGGATCCGGACAGAGCAAAAGGCAGCCTTGTGTGTCCAGTTCTGTTTCTGGGAACCCCAAGGTAGTGTCAGTGATGCCCACACAAAATTCTGGCTCTGAGTCCTGGGTGTACTACCTACTAATAAGTAATAATGAGCAAGTCATTTAACCTTGGGTCCCCTTGCTTCATTGGTAAAGATCATATAATTTATTATTAAACCAGGATACTTGAGAGGAAGTGGGGCGGGGTGGGGGGAGGCTATTAATAATTAAACTTGAAGAACAGTGCAAGCAGGACATGTGATCGTTTCATTAACACCTAAACTCCCTCAAACAGCTGTTGAGAGGTTCTGATGAGCATACGAAAATCGTACAGCATTCTACAAATGTGGCATGGTTTTATATTTATCTGTCACAATGGGAAATGAAGGTCTTAATTACGTTATTTTCATGGGAGCTTTCCTTGGGCACTTTTCTTGCCTACAGAGATTCTTAAGAGGACAACTACTAGAGGGTGAATGAGTGAGTCAGGCAGCACTAGTGGTAAAGAATCCACCTGCCAGTGCAGGAGGCATAAGAGACGTGGGTTCGATTCCCTGGGTTGGGAAGATCCCCTGGAGGAGGGCATGGCAACCCACTCCAGTATTCTTGCCTGGAGAATCCCTTGGACAGAGGAGCCTGCTGGGCTGCAGGTGGCACAGAGTCAGACATGACCGCAGCGACTTAGCATGCACACATGTATAGAGGAAAAGAGCCTAAATAACGAATTTTCATACAGTAAAAGCAACCATAAAAATACCAACATCAAGAAACAGAGCATGACCACTCCTTAGAAGCTGGCACCCTTCCAGGCACTACTCACACCACCCTTACCCAACCTCTCACCCAGCATCACAGATAAAATAAATACCATTTGTGGCTGTTAGCAACAGTGCTGTCAAAACATCCTTTTGCATCCATTTCGGTCAACAGGTGAATGCACTTCTGTTGGAAATATACTTAGGAGTGGAAAGGCACATGCATCTTGTGGTGCGTGTATTTCAGTTTTAGCAGAAACCGCCAGTTGTCCAAATGGTAATAATAATTTACACTCCCACAAGCAGTGTCCAAGCTCTTCCATATCCTTGTTAGTATGAGCAGTTTTCAGTTTTTATTTAAGCTGTTCTGATAGGTGGGTGATGGTATTATTGCATTTTTGGTTTTAATTTGCATTTCCTTAAGGTGGATCAGCTAGTAAAGAACTCACCTGCAATGTGGGAGACCTGGGTTCAATCCCTGGGTTGAGAAGATCCCTGGAGAAGGGAATGGCTACCCACTCCAGTATTCTGGCCCAGAGAATTCCATGGACTATATATGGTCCATGGGGTTGCAAAGAGTCAGACATGACTGAGCGACTCACTTCACTTCACTTATGACTAATGAAGCAGGGGGTACTTAATGAGTGAATTTTAAAATTGTTAAGAATTTTATTAAAATTCTAGGGCTTAAATTTATTGTAGCTTTTTGCTGAAAGCTTTTCCCCTCTATTTTCCCCCCACTAAGCCTCAGGGATTACAGGCAAATAGCAGTGCTCCCAGTATCTCAGCTTTTCTGTGTTCAGTGGTAAAATTTACACACTTTTTAAATGATTAAACACAATTAAGTTTTAGTGAGTTTAAAAAGAGAAGACTAAATAGTCTGAATCCCTAAGGGTGTCTGTATTGAGAATTGGCTGCTGTGAATCCGTGATTTGCTTGGAATTGACAGATTCCCCAACTGATTTATCCCAAAGTATTAGGAAGAATAAAATAGGATTCCATGAGTCCACAATGATACATATCAACAAGTAAGTAAAAGTGAGGACAAGACAAAGCTTTTCTGTACAGTAGAACGCCAACTAGTAAACGCAGAAGGAATGATGAAACCGAGAACCATCATCTGGCAACAACCACAGTAACAGAGGTTTCATGCAGCAATTATCAAGGAATGCTGAGTTAGTGGGTGACACTTGGATCATCGGGAACAACCCATTCTCACAGTTTCAAAATATTTTTCCACATGATTATTCATCACAAAGGAAAAAACAATAGTAATTGAATAAACCTGGCAGACGCCACCTTAACCATGTGATTGAAGTTAATAACATCGTAAGCAATGGGGCAAAAGAGGCACTGTATGCCTCCTGGTATGGTTTACTAAGAACACACAACATCGTTTCTGTGCTGCTAGTCCTGACAAAATGCATAACCCGAATCTATGAGACAGCGTCAGATAGACTCAATTTGAGGAATATTCTACAAAATAAACCACACATACACAAAGCCACAACAATGGAGGCAAAGATTGAGGAGCAGTCCCAGATTAAGAGGCTAAGGAGACCTGACGATAAACACAGTGTGATCCTGGACTGGATCCTGGATTGGTCTAGGAAAAGAATCGTTTTCTCTTGTTATAAAATACATTATATAATTTAGAACACTACTCTTTTTATAACAACTGAAAGAATGTGAATAAGATCTACAGATTGGATAACAGTAGTAAGGTAATGTTTAATTTCCAATTTTGATCACTAAACTGTGATTATGTAAAAAGATGTCCTTTTTAGGAAACAGATGCTAACGTTTTTAGGGGTGAAGGGCATTATGTCTGCTTCTTAAGTCTCAGAATAATTTCAGTTCACAAGGAATTACATATACTGCACACACAGAATAAGGCAAACATGGTAACATTTTTTGAAATCTAGGTGGGAAAATATGAGAATATTTGGTACTATTTTTGCAAGCTTTTTTTGTAGGTCTAAATGGTTTGAAAATTTTAAAATAGTGATGCTACAGAGATTTAGATGTCAGCCTGAAGGTGCTCCCACTGGTCAACATGGGGACAATTTGAGAACCAAAATGATTAAGTACAGTAGTGATTATAAACCACAGAAAAAGTATGAATCCATTCTGACAGTGAATACATATGTAAATAGGGAATAAGAGATCGTTTTCTGCTTACAGCAGAAGGGATAGGCCATTCACTCTAGTGTTCTTGGGTTTCCCTGGTGGCTCAGACGGTAAAGAATCTGCCTGCAATTCGGGAGACCTGGGTTCAATCCCTGGGTTGGGAAGGTTCCCCTGGAGGACATGGCAACCCACTCTAGTATTCTTGCCTAGAGAATCCCCGTGGACAGAGGAGCCTGGAAGGCTACAGTCCATGGGGTCACAAAGAGCCAGACACAACTGAGTGACTAAGTACACACAGCACTGGGCAGGTGAGTCAGCTCAGTCGCTCAGTCGTGTCCGACTCTTTGCGACCCCATGAACCGCAGCACGCCAGGCCTCCCTGTCTATCACCAACTCCCGGAGTTCATTCAAGCTCATGTCCATTGAGTCGGTGATGCCATCCAGCCATCTCATCCTCTGTCATCCCCTTCTCCTCCTGCCCTCAATCTTTCCCAGCATCAGGGTCTTTTCAAATAAGTCAGCTCTTCGCAACAGGTGGGCAAAGTACTAGAGTTTCAGCTTCAACATCAGTCCTTTCAATGAACACCCAGGACTGATCTCCCTTAGAATGGACTGGTTGGATCTCCTTACAGTCCAAGGGACTCTCAAGAGTCTTCTCCAACACCACGGTTCAAAAGCATCAATTCTTTGGTGCTCAGCTTTCTTCACAGTCCAACTCTCACATCCATACATGACCCCTGGAAAAACCATAGCCTTGACTAGATGGACCTTTGTTGGCAAATTAATGTCTCTGCTTTTTAATATGCTCTCTAGGTTGGTCATAACTTTCCTTCCAAGGAGTTAAGTGTCTTTTAATTTCATGGCTGCAGTCACCATCTGCAGTGATTTTGGAGCCCAGAAAAATAGTCAGCCACTGTTTCCCCATCTATTTGCCATGAAGTGATGGGACCGGATGCCATGATCTTAGGTGGAAGAAGGCAGTTGTATGGCATGTGAATTATATGTCAATGCTGCTGCTAAGTCGCTTCAGTCGTGTCCGACTCTGTGACCCCGATGGCAGCCCACCAGGCTCTCCCGTCCCTGGGATTCTCCAAGTAAGAACACTGGAGTGGGTTGCCATTTCCGTCTCCAATATATGTCAATAAAGCTGTTTAAAAAAATGTGATTAACGGATGAGTGGATAAACAAAATGTGGTATATCCATACAATGAAATATTATTCAACTTTAAAAAGGAAGGAAATCCTGTCACATACTACAACATGGATGAACTTTGAAATTTAGCTAAGTGAAATTAGCCAGGTACAAGAAGACAAGTACTGGCAGGACTCTGTTTATATGAGGTGTGTAAGGTAGTCAGATTCATAGAAACAGAACGTAAAATGGTGGTTACCAGGGGCTGGGAAGAGAGAATAGGAAGTTACTGTTTAATGGGTACAAAGTTTCACATTTTTCACAGCAATGTGCATATACTTTACTGAACCATAACTTAAAAATGGCTAGGATGCTAGATTTTGTTCTGTGTTTTTACTACAATTTAAAAAAAAGTGTGGAGAGAGTTCTAGGGTTGGAAAATCATCACTTTTCACCTGTAACAGGACAGGCTGAATCAGACAAAAAGCAAAAATGGATGCTAAGCCTAAGTGGAAATTCTGACAGACAGAAAAGAGCAGGACGTGTACAAGGTTTCACAGTGTCTTCCCACAGACTGCTCAGTAATTGTCAGGGAGAACAGAACAAAACAGTGATCATATAGGAGAAAACCTGGGCAACACCCTGGGTGAGTGGCCAATGTAACACCCCTAAGGCAGAGAGGGGCAGCTCTGAGCTGTGAAACACCGAGAAAGGAACAGCACCTATGTGTACTCTAGTCAGGACAATCTGACTAGATATTCAGGAAAACTAACAACCTAAATTTAATTACAAGGAGCCTTCTATTAAAAACAACAGTGGAGCAGAGGGATGATATTCTTTTAAGATGCCCATGTCCAAAACAGTCAAAAGTTGTGGAAACATTTCAGATTAAGAGTCTAATGAAATATGGCAACTGAATACAGCACACGACCACAGACTCCCCCCACCCCCGGCCTGCCAGGCAGACTCAGGACAGTGCTATAAAGGACATTACTGGGTCAACTCAAACACAAGATACAAACACTTAGTAGATTATAGAAAAGTGTGTTAACATTTCCTGACATTACAACCATGCTGTGGTAGTGCAAGAGAATATACCTGTTCTCAGGAAACACAAGCTGCAGTGTTTAGGAGGAAAGGGTCATGGTGCATGTAGCTTACCCACAAGCAGTTCAGATAAAAAAACACATGCATTACACACACGCCTGTATAAAGCAAATGGGATAAAATGCTAACAACAGGGAAATCTGCATGAAGGTGTTCTCTGTGCCATTTTCACTTATGAAATACTTCTGTGTGTCTGAAATTCTGTCCAATTAAAAAGCTAAGTCAACGTCAGTGGCTAGGATTAGTATGTATAAGATCCTGTAAGACAGGGAATGGGTCTATTTTATATGTATATCCTACATGGTAATTACAACATGAACCAACTCTGCAGACAAAATACAGTAAGTACTCAATATACGTTAGCAATTACTATGTACCAGGTCCTATGCTACAAGCCTGAGTGCATTCTCTGTCAACAGGCATCTTGTGCACAAAGAACATGTTCTAAACTTTAACACAAAACACAGAGGACTGAAGTAGAGGATACAGTTTACCATGGCAAGCCCACAAAGTTTAGTCACTACTTTCCACAGTGAGGGACAGCCAAAGACAGCTTTCATTTTAATTCATTATTAACAAAATAATTTTCTGGACAATATGAGGCAAAGGCTAGAAAATGATTCTTTTCTAAATTTACTTGAATTTGACTTATTATGATGGCAGATAATGTAAGTAAGTAACTTACATTTTGTTAATTTCTTTGGACTCTGTGAAGGCACTGGCTGGTTATCAATGTGTGAAAGAGGAAATTCTAATCCACCATGGGAGGCCCAGCCTGGGGAGAGAAATAATGAATAACACATTGTTAATCAAATGGTAAGTAGCAACGGAAAAACAGGGGAAAAATATCTAATAAAAGTCCTCCACTCTTTGTACCAGGGTAATATTCCATAATATAATTAGGGTTTGGGAGACCTGTTAGGTGGAGTCACAGTAACCCAGGAAGCCAAATGAGGTTCTAAATGGAAGATCAGTGGGATATTTGAGACACATTTTAGAAATGTAATTGATAGGACTTAGGAACCATTATGATTCCTAAGGCGTTGAGCTGGACACAGGATGGTGGAACAGCAGGTGAGTGGAGAGACTCCCTGACATGTAAACAAAGCAGGTGGCCCTTTCCTGCTCCCAGCTTTCCACACAGCCCTGCACTCCCATCACCTTGCCCAGAAGGCTGTCATGGAACCAGCTCCGGAGTTGTTCCCTTTTCTTGTGTCATCTCTGAGCTCACGGGAAGAGAACGCATCAAGTTTTGCTAGGTGGAAGAAACAGTGTCACCTGCCCTAGGCAGGGATAACTTAGCAGATCAAGAATTTTAAACAAAACACAGTTTTCTACATAGAGAAGATACCTGGGAAAGTCAATGAAGAAAATATGGGGCTTAGGGGAGGTGGCAGGAAAACAGCCTTTGTTTCACTCTCCTTGACAGATTCCAGTGATATCTGTTGTTTTTCTTGTTGACTGGTATGACTGAAGATTTTATCTAGCAGTAATGACGGAGAAGGTAGTGGCACCCCACTCCAGTACTCTTGCCTGGAAAATCCCATGGACGGAGGAGCCTGGTAGGCTGCAGTCCATGGGGTCACTGAAGAGTTGGACATGACTGAGCGACTTCACTTTCACTTTTCACTTTCATGCATTGGAGGAAATGGCAACCCACTCCAATGTTCTTGCCTGGAAAATCCCAGGGACAGTGGAGCCTGGTGGGCTGCTGTCTATGGGGTCACACAGACTCGGACACGACTGAAGCGACTTAGCAGCAGCAGCAGCAGCAGTACTGAAGCTAACTTAGTGTCCTTGTTGAGTTCAGCATCCACATGTACCTAGTTTTGCTTAACAAATATACAGCAATTCAGGGGTGTCCAAATGATGCACAGACACTTACTGTTGAAAGCTCCAGCAGCATGAAGGCCAAGGTCAAAGAGCTGTGAAGGAAGGAATCCTGCGGAGTGAGCAAGAGGCTCAGAGCCCCCAGAAGGCTCCTGGTATGTGAGACTGGCCTTGGGGCTTCCAAAGACAGTCTGGCATTCCTGGGAAGGTTCACCAGCACTCCAACAACCAGGACTTAGGAGGCTGTTCAGAAACGAGAATTCCTTCTCAAAATCATCTTCCAATGAATCTACTGGCAAATCTTTTGCAACTGTTGAGTGAACATAAAAACAAAATGGCTTTTATCTTTTCAAGGAAATAAGAGTAGGATATATAGCAAATCAAGTTTGTTTCATTCTCATATTTTATTAACATAATTTTAACAAATAAAGTGATTAGAAGTTTATGTGAAGATAATTTCTAATTAGGTAGGCTACGTATCAAAATTCTTAAATTCTTAAAGAATTCTTAAATAAATTTGTGGAAAATTCTTAAAGAAATGGGAATATCAGACCACTTTACCTGCCTCCTAAGAAATCTGTATGCAGGTCAAGAAGCAATAGTTAGAACCAGATGTGGAACAACAGACTGGTTCCAAATTGGTAAGGGAGTACGTCAAGGCTGTATATTGTCACCCTGCTTATTTAACGTATATGCAGAGTACATCATGAAAAATGAGAACAAGCTTATCAAGACTGCCAGGAGAAATATCAATAACCTCAGATATGCAGATGACACCACCCTTATGGCAGAAAGCAAAGAGGAACTAGACAGCCTCTTGATGAAAGTGAAAGAGGAGAGTGAAAAAGCTGGCTTAAAATTCAACATTCACAAAACAAAGATCATGGCATCTGGTCCCATCACTTCCTGATAAATAGATGGGGAAACAATGGAAACAGTGACAGACTTTATTTTCCTGGACTCCAAAATCACTGCAGATGGTGACTGCAGCCAGGCAATTAAAAGACGCTTACTCCTTGGAAGGAAAGCTATGACCAACCTAGACAGCATATTAAAAAGCAGAGATATTACTTTGCTGACAAAGGTCCATCTAGTCAAAGCTATTGTTTTTCCAGTAGTCATATGGATGTGAGAGTTGGACTATAAAGAAAGCTGAGCGCTGAAGAACTGTTGCTTTTGAACTGTGGTGCTGGAGAAGACTCTTTAGAGTCCCTTGGACTGCAAGGAGATCAAACCAGTCCATCCTAAAGGAGATCAGTCCTGAATATTCACTGGAAGGACTGATGCTGAAGCTCCAATAGTTTGGCTACCTGATGTGAAGAACTGACTCACTGAAAAGACCCTGATGCTGGATAAGATTGAAAGCAGAAGGAGAAGGGGACAAAAGAGGATGAGATGGTTGGGTGGCATCACCGACTCGATGGATATGAGTTTGAGCAAGCTCCGGGAGTTGGTGATGGATAGGGAAGCCTGGCGTGCTGCAGTCCATGGGGTCTCAAAGAGTTGGATGTGACTGAGTGACTGAACTGAAAGATCAAAATGACATTTCACAATGAAATTAATAGCTATAAATATTTATGTATACAATAACTAAGCAACCACCTGTGTAAGACAGAAACTACAGGAAACGTGAGGAAAAGCAGAAGCTAATAATAGGAGACTATAATATACCAAGTTAAAAAACAGGCCAAGAGGACAGAAGTAAAGATGTAAAGGATCTAAACAACATAATCAACACAGTAGTTCCCCCCCCCCCAGCGATGCAGTGGAGCATGTGAGATCTTAGTTCTCCAACCAGGGATCAGACCTGCACCCCTTGCACTAGGCATACAAAGTTTTAACCACTAGACTGCCAGGAAGGTTCTACGGTGGTTGTTTTTGAATATGTACAAACCCTAATGAAAATATACCTTCTTTTGAAGCACACACTGAAAATTCATGGAAATTAGTAACTAAGGAACACATACAAATCAGTTTCTTAAAATAGAAATATTACAAACAACATGCTCTGATTATAATGAAATAAAGTGAGACAATTCTTGGAGAAGGGAATGGAAACCCACTCCAGTATTCTTGCTTGGGAAATCTCATGGACAGTGGAGCCTGGAGGGTCACAGTCCATGGGGTCACAAAAGAGTCAGACATGACTTAGCAACTCAGCAACAACCACAATCGATTACAGGCAGGTCTTTCAACTGTCGGAGGATGGGGGCCCAGAACCACCACTGAGTTCAAGTGTCAACTGTATTTGGTCTTGTGACTCCTATATTTATGTATGAAACAAAAACTTACTAAATTAGTACCTTGAATAAAGTTTGGCTAAGGGGAAAAAATGAGACCATTTTTTAATGAAACCAGAAACTAAAGGGCTCTTCTGCCTGCATGCTCTTAATACCTTCTTTTAAACAACTCCTGGTTGAAAGGTGAATGTAATTTCTGAAAAATAGTGATAAAGAAGACATTTCATATCATAATCATGAGGTATTTAAATAATAATAGAAAAATCATGACTACATTTATCAATAAAAATCAAAGAGGCTTCTGGCATGAAAGAATGATGAGGTCTAGGGACCTGCATATCAGTTTTTAAGTAACTGGTGAAAATTATTTTAAAATCTCTGGAAATTTTCCAAGGACATACTTCAAATGAAGAAACATTTACACAAGAAAATCTATTACAATTCAGAAAGAATGAAAGACTATGGTATTTGAACTAAGAACCATTCCTTTCCACCCCCCTTTCTCAATTCAACAAGATGAAAATTTGCTCTAGTCTGGTGGGAGTCAGGGAGGGGACCAGGGAATAATTGCAAACAAGCAAGAGAGAATTTGGAGGGAAATGGAAATATTCTAATTCTCAATTGTGATGGTTGCCCAACTCTATAAATACACTAAAAGCCACTGAATTTTATACTTAGAATGGGGGAATCTTATGGCATTTAAATTATATCCCAATAAAACTGTTTAAAAAAATCAAGAGATTTTGTACAACTCTATGCAAATAAATCTGAAAACCCAGACAAAATGAATAATTTCTGAGAACAATATAACTTACTAAAATTAAATTGGTCCCAGGACAGGTAAAAAGGCTAAACTGATCAATTTCCACAAAGAAGAAAACTAAAGAAAATCACAGGCTGAGATATTTTCACAGGGAAATTACGATCAAAGTAAACATAGTAAATATCAACAGACAATGCATGATGACAAAGCTGGATTTATAACTGGAATCCTATTAATATAGCTCACCATCTTAATGTATTTAAGAGCAAACATCAAATAATCACTGGTATAGATGCTGAAAATGCTGTTGGCAAAATTCAACAAGGAGTGGGTATGCAACCATTCCTAATAAAATCTCTTGAGAAAACAGTAATGTGTGGATAGTTAACATTATAAAATATATACCTCAGTCTAAAAGCTAGCATCTTAATTCAGAAACAGGCACTGACACCAAGATCAGGAAATGCTTGCTATTATTTCACATTGTTGTGGAGGTAGAAACCAATTCAATTTAAAAAAAGAAATTAATTACAGTCACAGGAGTTGTTAAAGAAAAAACTATCTGTGTTTGTAGAAGACATGATGGTTTACCTGGAAAGTTCCAGAAAATCACTCATAAAACTCAAAGTATAAACAAATTTAGCAAGGTAGCAGGATATAAAACTAATATGCAAAAATCAATAGCACTTACATACACAAAATAGTAACCAATTAAAGAAATGGAAAGAAAATGTCATTTATAATCACAGTAAAAGAAAATATTCAGAGATGATCTTAACTAGAAATGTTCAAAACCTACATAAAAAGACTATATATGAAAGCTATACAAGTAAACTTTAACAGAAAGATTCCCCTTGTTTGACATCATCAACCTGTCAGTTTTCAGATTTAATGTGATCACAAAGTATCGATGTAACTTTCTTACAGAGCTAGACAATAAGTCTTTAAATAAAAAATGTGGCAATGGTGCACTGACACATCTATAAGCTATAAAGAAAGTCTAGAAAAAGACTCAATTACGTATAGAAATCTAGCATATGAGTAGAAGTTAATCTCAAATTACTGGGGCAAAGATGGCGTTTAAAAAAATAAAGGATAGCCATTTGGAAAAATATAACATTTAATCCATTGTTCCAATACCATTTATGTGAATAAACTCCAAATGAATTGGAAATCTAAATGTTAAAAAAAAAAAAACTATATAAATACTAGTAGAAAGCAGCAGCAGTAGCAGCAGAAAGCATAAATGAACTCCTCACAATGGCACCGCACTCCAGTACTGTTGCCTGGAAAATCTCATGGATGGAGGAGCCTGGTAGCCTGCAGTCCATGGGGTCGCTAAGAGTCGGACACGACTGAGCGACTTCACTTTCACTTTTCACTTTCATGCATTGGTGAAGGAAACGGCAACCCACTCCAGAGTTCTTGCCTGGAGAATCCCAGGGACACTGGAGCCTGGTGGGCTGCCGTCTATGGGGTCGCACAGAGTTGGACACGACTGAAGCGACTTAGCAGCAGCAGCAGCAACCTGGGCTTTGCAAAGGACATAAATCCAGATCCAACAGAACAGAAGATTAATAAATTTGACCTATATAAAATGTTTAAAACTTTTTCATGGCAAAAAACAACTATAAGAAAAGTCAAAAGACAAATGAGAAACTGGGAGAAAACGTATGCAACATAATTGCTTGGAAGAAACGTTCAATGCAGTACTCACTGAGTGCCTACACTGACAGGTGGTAGATACATGAGACAGTAAGATAGACAATAGTCTGCATGTCCTCACAGACACAGATGCATCTCACAGGGCCGAAACATACAGAGTAAACAGTTAAATTCCCACTGCGACATGCTATGAAGTAAAAGTGCAAGACTGCATTTCTGTGTAAAGACCTACCAGATTTTCATGTTATGAAAATGAATATATAAAAACTAAAGAATTTTAAATAATAAATTATCCATGTATATAGTGAAATTATAATATACCATTTTCAGAGTCAGAAAACTGAGGTGCTACAAATTCTTTTATTCGAGAATGTTTTTCCTTATGATCTTCAGTTGCTGAAACAGAACCACATGAAAGATTAAGTTGAAGAAAAAATTTAGCATGCTTATTTACTGCAGTCATTTATAATAATTTAAACCCAACTGTTCAGCTGACCAAATCAGATTATAATCCATATATGTAAAATTTAAAGATCTATAGATAAAAGTTACATATGTATAAATATAACAAATATTTTCATAATATCCACAAATATTCAGGTCCTCTGTTATATCCATGCCCTCTTAAAAGTTTTCACATTCCATGTAATTGGCACAGTGGCTATGGAAAACAATATGGAGGTTCCTCAAAAAAACTAAAAATAGAACTACCATATGACCCAACAATGCCACTTCTGAGCACTTATCCAAAAAATGAAAACAAAAACACTGTTTCAAAAAGATATACGACCCCCTTATTCACCGCAGCATCATTTACAATAGCCAAGACACTGAAAGAAACTAAGTGTCCATCAATGGGTGAGAAAATAAAATGTGGTTCATATATGCAATGGAACTCTATTCAGCCATAAAAAAGAATAAAATCTTAACATTTATGACAACATGGATGGACACTGAAGGCATTATGCTAAGAGAAATGGGTCAAAGACACAGACTGTACCATCTCACTTATATGGGTGTACAAAGAACAAACGATACCTGAGCTCATAGATTTAGAGAATGGTGGTGGTTGCCAAAGGCTGAGGTGGGGGCACAGTGAGTGAAGGAAGTTAAAGGGTACAAACTATCAATTATAAAATAAATAAGTCATGGGGATGTAATGTACAGAATGTTGATTATAGTTAGTACTTTGTTACTATTGTTCAGTGGCCAAGTGTCAGACTCTTTGCAACTCCAAGGACTGCTGCATGTCAGGTTTCCCTGTCCTTCACTATCTCCCTAAGTTTGCTCAGATTCATGTCTATTGAGTCGGTGATGCTATTTATAACCATCTCATCCTCTGCCACCCTCTTCTTTTGCATTCAATCATTCCCAGCACAAGGGTCTTTTCTGATGAGTTGGCTCTTCACATCAGGTGGCCAAAGTATTGGAGCTTCAGTTTCAGCACCAGTCCTTCCAATGAATATTCAGGATTTATTTCCTTTAGGATTGACTGGTTTGATCTTGCAATACAAGGGACTCTCAATCAAGAGTCTTCTCCAGCACCACAGTTAGAAAGCATCAATTCTTTGGTGGTCACCTTCTTTATGGTCCAACTCTCACAGCTGTATGTGACTACTGGAAAAATGATAGCTTTAACAATATGGATCTTTGTCAGCAAAGGGATGTCTTTGCTTTTTAATATGCTGTCTAGGTCTGTCACAGCTGTCCTCCCAAGTAGCAAGCATCTTTTAATTTCAAGGCTGCAGTCACTGTGTGCAGTGATTTTGGAGCCCAAGAAAAGAAAACCTGTCACTGCTTCCATTTTTCCCCCTTCTATTTGCCATGAAGTGATGGGACTGGATGCCATGATCTTAGTTTTCTGATGCTGAATTTTAAGCCACCTTTTTCACTCTTCTCTTTCACCCCCATCCAGAGGCTTTTTAGTTCCTCTTCACTTTCTGCCATTAGAGTGGTATCATCTGAGGTTGTTGATCTTTCTCCTGGCAATTCTGATTCCAGCTTGTGCTGCATCCAGCCCGGCATTTTGCATGATGTACTCTGCATATAAGTTAAATAAGCAGGGTGACAATATACAGCCTTGATGTACTCCTTTCCCAATTCTGAGCCAGTCCTTTATTCCATGTCCGGTTCCAACTCTTGCTTCTTGACCTGCATACAGGTTTCTCAGAGACAGGGAAGGTAGTCTGGTATTCCCATCACTTTAAGAATTTTCCACACTTTGTTAAGATAGACAGTCAAACGCTTTTGCATAGTCAATGAAGCAGATGTAGATGTTTTGCTGGAATTCCCTTGCTTTCTCTATGATCCAGTGAATGTTGGAAATTTGGTCTCTTGTTCCTCTTCCTTTTCTAAACCCAGCTTATACAGTTAGTAATACTTTCAAATACTGCATATTTGAAAGCTGCTAAGAGAATAAATCTTAAAAGTTTCCATCACAAGAAAAAAAGGTAACTGTGTATGAGAATGGATATTAACTAGACTTATTGTGGTGATAATTTTGCAAATACATATAGCAAATCATGTTGTACACCTGAAACTAATATAGTTATATATCAATTATACCTCAATATAAGTAACAAGTGTACAACATAGTGATATGCAATTTTTTGGTTATGCTTCACTTATAATCATTATAAAATATTGACTGTAGTTTATTTTATACATAATTGTTTGTATCTCTTAATCCCTTAGCCCTATTTTGTCCCTCCTCCCCTCCCTGTCCCTGATGGTAACTACTAGTTTTCTCTATATCAGTAATTCTGGGGGTTTTTTTCTGTTGTTATGTTCAATAGTTTGTTTTAGTTTTTCGAGTCCTAATATAAGTGACATTATATAGTATTCGTCTTTCTCTGACCTGTTTCACTCAGTTCATCCATGTTGTTGGAAATAGAAAATTTTCATTCTTTTTTATGACTGAATAGTACTCCTATATGCACTCCACATATTCTTTATCTATTTTCATCTGTTGATGGACACTTATTGCTATGAACAATGGGATTCATGTATCTTTTCCAATTACTGTTTTGCGGATTTTTTCAGATATATATACCCATGAGTGGAATTGCCTGCTCAAATGGTAATTTTATTTTTAATTTTTGAGAAACCTCTATACTGGTTTTCATTGTGCCTGCACCAACTTACATTCCCACTGGCAGTGTAAGACGGTTCCCTTTTCTACACATTTTCACAGGTATTTATTATTTGTAGTCTTTGTGGTGACAGCCATTCTGACAGGTATGAGATGATATCTCATTGTAGTTGTATTTATTTTTAAACAGTTATTTGGCTGTTTCAAGGCCTTAGCTGGTGCACACAGGATTATCAATCTTCACTGCAGCACGTGGAGTCTTTAGTTGTTGCATGTGGGATATAGTTCCCTGACCCAATATTGAAACCAAGCCCCCTGCATTGGGAGCAGAAAGTCTTAGACGCTGGATCACCAGGGAAGTCCCTCATAGTTTTAATTTGCATTTCTCTGATGATTAATGGCGTTGAGCATATTTTCATGTTCCGGTTGGCCATCTGTATGTCTTTGGAAAGATGTATGTTCAGGTCGTCTGCCCATTTTTTAATCAGGTTGTCTTTTTGATCTTGAGTTGTATGAGCTGTTTATATATTTTGGATAATAATTTCTCATAGGTCATATTATTTGCCAATTTTTGTCCCATTCCACAGGCTGTCTTTTGATTTTGTCAATGGTTTCCTTTGCTGTGTGTGCAAAAACTTTTAAGTTTAATTATGTCCCATTTGTTTATTTTTGCTTTTATCTCCTTTGATTCAGGAGAAAGATCCAAAAGAAATTTTGCTATTTATGTCAACAAGTGTTCTACATAGGTTGTCTAGGAGTTTCGTGGTTTCTAGCCTTACATTTAGGTCTTTAGTCATTCTGAGTTTATTTCTGCCATGTATAGCAACATGGACGGACTTGGATGGTATTATACTAAGTGAAATAAGTCAGACAGAGGAAAACAAGTGCTGCATGTCATTTATATGTGGAATCTACAAAACAGAATAGACTAGTGAATGTAACAAAAAGGAAACAGACTCGCAGATATAGAAAACAAACTAGTGGTTACCAGTGGGGAGAAGGAGGAGGGAAGGGCAACTTCGGGATAGGAGATTAAAAGATACAAGCTGTTATGTATAAAATAAGCTAGAAGGATATTATATAACAGTATAACACACGGAATATAGCCAACAATATCTATAAATGGAGCATAATCTTTAAAAAGTGTGATCACTCTGTTGTATATCTATAACATATAATATTACATCAACTGTACTTCAGCAAAAAGGGGACATAACTACTGATACAGCAGGTTTTAAAAGATAAAATAATACTATAAGTGGATGTTGAAACTACAACAATGCCCATTATATTTCATTTATGTTGGTTAAAAAAATATTCTCTAATTGGATACAGGATTATGTATGCACAATTAGATAACATTTGGGACATATGTTTGATGGTATGTTAGATATATGAGCTCATGGCTATTATAGTTTTTAATTTCTTTTATCAGTGCGGTCTGTATTTATGTGTATGCTTAAAAAATATTGGACACCTACTATGTGCTACATAGTTTATAAATATATCTAGCATCCTGCCAGGTAGGAGTGTATGAGTCATTTTTCTGAAGAGAAATATGAAAAAGACATAAATGACTCACTTTAAAAAAAATGTTAGCGTTCAAATCCAGATTTTTCTGGCTCCAAAGCTACAGTAATTCATATATATGTTGATTGTACATATAACATATATTTATTTTAAAATAACATAAATTTAAATATGAGAATAATTTTTGAAACAATCATACGGCCCTGTGAAATGAATATCTACACTAAAAGCAACTGTCTTTAAGAAGGCCAGAATTCCCTAAAGAAGATAATTGGACACTCTAATTATGGTTGCCTGAAAGCTAACTCGTTGCTAAGCACAGCCTCCAGTTCCACCCGAGCAGGAAGCCTGGACTGAGACCCTGTGCGGCTGCAGAGCAAATCCTACCACCTGCCCAGGCAGGGAAGCAGGTGAGCAGTCCCACCCAACAGGGGAGTGTGGTCCTTGGCCCACCTGACCAGGCTGCCCTAAAAGTGACCCTGGGGAGCCTCCAAGCCCAGCTTACAGTACGGCCAGCACCACATCCCAAATTAAATATAGTAACTATGTGAGGTGATGGATGTGTTAACTAGTCTAATGGTGAAAATCATTTTACAATACATACAAGTACCAAATCACCCAATTGTACACCTTAAACTTACAGTGTTACATGTCAATTACAACTCAATAAAGCTGGGGGGAAATGCGAACTCAGAAGTGTTTGTACAGAGACATAAAGCGACTTAACATTTTTTGATTAAATGGATATTAATACAATCTCTCTGAAAAGGCTGCAACAAGCTGTTTTCACGATTGTACGTGAGCATTTCACATTTTAATGAATCTACCATCTTACCTGGTTCACTTCCCAAGTTTACTTCCTCATCTGACAAAACTAACCTAAAGTAAAACAGAAAAAAGATTTTGGTTAAAATACACTGAGGACTCATACACTATAAACAGTTCTGTGTGGCTTAAAAAAGTTTTTTTTGTTTTAACTGAGGAGGCAGTTGTCTGGTAGATCTAAAATCTGAGACAAATCTTTTCTCGAGCTACAGAGACTGTAAAAATAACCTTTCACCTCTTATTCTTTAAATGCATATATACTTAGTATTGATTGAAGCACCAGGTACCACGTTCAGCATGGTGAGCACTGTGTGAAATACTACACACAGAGAACATCTGTCACCACAGCCATCGAGTATGAAGGTTAGTTTTCAAGCATTAAAAGGCTTTTGCTCAAGAATTCTTGACATGTACACACTGCTCTATTTAAAACAGATAACCAACAAAGATTTACTATTTAAAAAATTAAAAATTTTAAGAAAGAGATTTTTTAAAAAAAGAGTACTTGGGAACTACAGGGAATGAAGAACTAAAAAAAAAAATGGAGTGCTCTATTTTGAACAAGAAATTGATGGTTACAAAATAAGGCACATTTGGCTAAAACATTCTTGACCAAAACTAATTATGGAAAGTGTTGTCATCCATCTGGTATAATAATTTTAAAAAATGAGATAAAGAAAGTTTTATCTTTTTTTTTTTTTTTTTCTCGCTGTACCGAGTGGCATGTGGGATCTTAGTTCCCAGACCAGGGATGGAACCATGCACCCTGCAATGGAAGCACAGAGTCTTAGCCACTGGATAGCCAGAAAAGTCCTCAGATACAGAACCAGTTTTCATAATTCTTGCGGAATAAACTCACAACTCTAGTGTTGGGTTTTTTCTTTAATAAGCCTTTAAAGACACTTAAAAGCAATACAGTATTTATTTGCAAATACCACAGAAATAAACCTACAGAACAAATAGATAGTTTGATATGGAATGAAATTTTCAACAATAGTATACATAGATTGTGTTTTAAACATTTTGGATAGAAGAGAGGGTGAGGTGCTTTGGAACCTGTTAGTTAACGTGAAAGGCAGCTTTCATAATGCTGAAGATGTGTAAGGAGATTTTGAATAAAACTTCCATAAAATGTGATAACAAATATAGTTACTAAATTAATAAACAATGTACAATGTAAAGTCTCAATATATGTAACTAAGTTAATACATTTAATTTATATCTATACATTTGATTACCTAATCTATATTCTAAAACATCTGTATATACAAGGTGGTAAAAAAAAATTTGTTTGGATATCCCCCTAGGGAAAAGGGTGAAATGCCTATATTTCAGATCACCTTTCCACTCAACAATATAGTGTTGTCATTGTTTGAGCCTATTTCTGGGATCATCATTATACTCAGTGCAATCTAGTTAAAATGACAATTAAGTGGTGGGTCTGCAAGGAAAACAAAGGTAACATGTAACTAAAGGGAAACAGGCAACATGAAGGATGAGCACAGCAAGGGCCTCCCTTTCTAGGGAACCAATCCCAGTCCCCTCTGTGTTGTCTTGGAGACAAACTGTCACCAGCTTCCATCTCATAGCTACCAACACCTCTTTCTTTTTCAAGCTGTCCCTTCTGGAATTCACTAGAGACAGACTCTTAGTACAAGACCCAGTCTCCTACACTAAACAACTTGGGGTTATCACCCAACTGTTCTGTATTCCTATCACCAACTTTGCCTACCATGCCAAAACTGGGGCGACGGGGTAAGTTTCAGAGCAAATGTCTAACGTTAACTGGAAAAATGACACAGAAGTATTCAGTATTTGGTAAACCAGAGAAGAAACAACTCTTTCCAAACATATAATACAATGGTATCCAGAACTTCACAGCACCATCTGTAACTTTTGTCTGCTTACCTACTGAGGTTTTCAGGGAGAGAACTGTCTTCTATTTGTTCTTCCTTGTGGTCTTCAGTAAGCTTCATTGGAATGTCTTGTAGTTGCTAAGGATAAGAAATTTAGTGTTAAGTAAGTGGGAGGAATCTTTTTCTCTCTTTGTGCAAACAAAAATGAGAATAAAAATTCTAAAGAACAATATAAAACAGGAAGAGTTCTGAAGTCAAGAGTGGGAGGTGTATGCTGATATAATGTGACCTGAGCCCTGCATCCTTTGTACCCTGGCTGCCCGTGGCCATGACGCACGCTGTGGACTAGTCACAGGGTCCACCACTCTAAGATATGCCACAGAAGACCTCACTGTGTTGCTAGCCAGCCCTGTGATGCTCTAAACACAACTAAAGATTTTCAACTTCAAGCCTGAGCTGAAATTAGATATGAAAGTTGCCTAAATACACAGTATATTATCCAGTAAAACTTTAACATAGAAAAGTGAAAAACCAAAACACACATACAACAACAACAACAGCAACAGAAAAGCCCTGAATCTATTAGATTGGAAGATGCTACATCAGGACCTGACTTAAAAATCTACACCAAGCCCCAGTAACATATGGTTATAGGATATGAACCCATCACAAACATCACATCCAGCTTAGGCAAACTTAACATTTTCAAGTTCTACTGAAACTAAAGCAGAATGATTAGTTCAAAGGAACTGCAATGTAGCCTACTAGAACGGGCGAAATGATTAACACAGTGCATCTCTGCTGGATAAGCCACACACACAGAATGCTGACAGGAAGAGTACGTTTTACATGTAGGTGTTACGGAAAGAGCTGACCTAACTCAGTACTCCTCAGCAGCAATCACACATACATAACGACCAAAACTGGCATAACGGTACCATGGATCACATCTATGACATAAGTGTAAAAGGAAAGCAAAGAGACTTTAACTCCTAAAATTGTCAGGTAGGTAATGTGGTCATTTTTGAAAACACATGACCACTTTCCATCACCTGTTCCTCTTTCCATTACCTTTCCTTTTTGCATTTAATTTTCTTTTCACTTTTTCTTTTATTCCCCTCTCCCCCACTCTACTAATACTTGACCCACCAGCAGTGCGCCCATGTATTTGTTTAGAGCTGCTGGCAGCATTTGGTATCTGGGAACTTCATAAAAACGATTAGCTGAAAGAGTATAGAGAAATGATTCCCTGTGTTTTGTAAATTTGAGATAAGGCTTAGCAAAAAGCAGTCTCAAAGTTACGGTCCAGATGAAGTGTCACATATCTAAGAAAAGAGCACTGAAAGGAATGTACCTTGAGAGCTACAAAGTCGTATGGATGAAGGCCCATACAGGTTCCATGAATCTGGGACATCACGCGAGCTGTTTTCTCCCAGAATCCAAGCAGTGTTCTCTGTAGAGAAAGAGACGGTGACACGACAGTCCTGCTTCCTCTCCTCCTTTCAGTGCTGCTTTCCCTCACTATCATAGACAAATAGTTGTTGTCAAATAACAAGAAGTAGGACCTGAAATCAATGTCCAGGTCTGGGGAACCCAAAAGCTCTGTAAAGAGTAACTCTGCACAAGGACTGGCACCATGTCTGCATGTATGTGCGCCCGTGTGCATAGAGCACTGACACCTGACCGGAGCAGCTCGGGAGAACCTGCAGCCAGGAGAAGGACGCTGGCGGTGAGCACACCTTCCGAGGAACCCAGGAGAAAATGGTCAAAGCACCAAAACATCATATTTGCATCAAGGTGTATGTGTAAACTTTATGTTGGTAAGCATGTATAAACCTTTATTAATTGGAGTAAAATAATTTGTACCATTAAATTTGGACTTTCATTTAGGGTTCAAGAAAGACTTGTCAAAAAAAAAAAGGTGTTATCCAGCTAACTCAAGTAACTGAACATTTTCCTCGCTGCTTTAAGGTTCCCGTTCAAAGTGAGGGGGTGAGGGAGGAGAATAAAGGAGAGCTGGGCCAACAGCCGCTGTGTTTCCGGCATTATGCTACACAGATTACCACATACTTTTATTTTCAAGCGTCACTTGTCTTGATTCTTAAATTCCACAGAATTGAACTGAATTAGGTAGATTCCTTAAAAGCAGCATCGAATGCCATTTCCTTTAGTTTATTATTATTCTCCTATGCAAGAGTTTATTCTATTTTGCCACTGACTGATAAAATCAGTAACTGTTACCTGTTAATATCTAACTTACTCATTGTATGCTATTTATGTGTGACTTGGAATAAAGTAAGCACAAATGAGACTTCTGGGATTACAGTGGTATGGAATGCCGATTTGGCAGAACTGAACATAAGACTTAGAAAACCTGGGTTTTTAAGCCCAACACTACCATTTCCTTTAAGTCTCATTTAATTTTCACTTTCCTCATCCACCAATAGTAGAAAAGTGTTAAACTTTTGGGTCATAGCATCTTTGCTTCAGATGAAATTGTGTGTAGAACTAGTTCAAAGTGAAGCATCTCTGAATGAACCAGGCTGAGAGGCCTTGAATCCTGACTCCTCTCAAGCTCTGAAATGTCTGTCTGTCTCTCCTTCTTAGGATATCAAAGGGCATAACATGAAGCTATGGGAGTAGGTAATCGCTAAGGTCTTTTCCAGTCTAGTATTCTATGATTCTGAATGTCATAACCTTAGTAAGTCAAGTTTAACAAAATCAAAGGAATCTGATCAATTATACAATTTTTTTGCACCCTTTAGACAACTTTTAAAAAGGAATCTCACCACTCATCTTTTTACTGCAAGGACATGCTGACCATGGAGGTGGGTACCTGGTAGGTAGCGAGTGAATGAGACAGCATATTGCAGCGACTAGCTCCAAGTAAATCCACTTTCTGACAAACATCCATCTTTAACTTGTCAAAAGAAGTTTTGCTATTTCTCACTTGGATCTGTACCTGCAACCACAAAAATGTAACTGATTAATACTTCTAATATAGAAATAAATGTACTACACAGGTTCATGATACATGTTTTCAGACACATGAAATTGTAACAAAGAAGATTCTCCTTCCCTGAATTAGTATTTCATGATTCATTGAAAAGATTTTGGCTATTTTTGGTAAGTGTGGGAGATTCTTTCCACCAGGTATCTTTATGCTGAGAAACTATGTGACAAAAGACAGAAAAAAAAAAGTATATAGCTAAGAAGAAAAAACAGATTCCAAGTAAAAAGAAACATCCAAAACTACTGATAGATAATATTTAGCTAAGAAATAGTAGAAGAATAAATGGAAAGGGGACATAGTTAAAGTGTTGTAAAGCATTAATAATAGTTCTGAATCATACAGAGGTATTTATGAACTTAAATACAGGCTTATATTTCTTACACACAGGTGAGTCATTTGTCAGTAAGTCATGTGCATATTCAACTTTAAATGTACTCATTCATTCATTCAACAAATACTTAAAAGGTATCTATTATGTGCCAGGCACTGCTCAAGGAATGGGGATACTGTGGTGAACAATGTCTTCGCCACCATCCCTGAGTGAGGGGGCTCAGGAAAAAAGGAAGTAAATAAATATATAGATGATCTCAAGTCACAAAGATAGCATATGCATGAAACAGAACTGAGAAATGACTTTTGGTAAGATGTCAGCAAAGCCATTGGTGAGCTCAATGCATGATGTCTGAACTGGGACAGGAGGACAATGAGCGGATGAGAGGACCATGCTGAGACACTGAGGAGAGCCTGTTAGACCCAGGGAAAAGGAAAGACAAGTTCTAGGTGTGGGGTGGGGGGTGTCTGCAGAAAGGGAAGGAATGGGGTAGAGCATATTCCTTCCTTAAGCACAGAAAGTAAGTATAAGAGGTGGCTGCAGAGGGCCCAGGGAACGGAGTGTGCAGGGCTATTTGGGTCTGGATAGGAGGTGTGGATCCTATTCTTTTTGTTTGTTAATTGAAGTGAAATTCACATAACATGCACTTAACCATTTTAAAACTGTACAATTTAGTGACATCAGTGCACTCACAGTGTTGTGCAAGCACTCCCTTGGATTGTATCTGTCAAGGATTATAAAGGGGATAGAATGACAGGTTGACTGAGGCCACGTGTCCACCTACTGCCCATGTCTCTTGGAGAAATCAATGAGGCAAAGTACTTGTAACAGCTAGTAGAAAGATTCCATCTATATTAAATAAGTATGAATTATTACAGCTACTTTAAATATTTATAAAATGGAGTACATTTTAAAAAAATATTTATTTGGCTGCAGCGGGTCTTAGTCATGGCATGAGTGATCTTTTAGTTCAGACGTGTGATCTTTTAGTTCAGGCACGCAGCATGCAAACTCTTAGTTGGGACATGTGGGATCTACTTCCCTGACCGGGGATGGAACCCAGGCTCCCTGCATTGAGGGCATGGAGACTTAGCCCCTGGACCACCAGGGAAGTCCCAGAGTGAGTGAATTTTACCATTTATGTATGGTAAATTCAGGGGATACAATTTATAATAAGTAGATTATTTAGCTTATTTAACTAATATGCAGAGTACATCATGTGAAATGCCAGGCTGGATGAAGCACAAGCTGGAATCAAGAATGCTGGGAGAAATAATCAAGAGCCTCAGATACGCAGATGACACCACCCTTATGGCAGAAAGCGAAGAACAACTAAAGAGCCTCTTGATTCAAAGAGGAGAGTAAAAAAGTTGGCTGAAAACTCAACATTCAGAAAACTAAGATCATGGCATTCAGTCCCATCACTTCATGGCAAATCGATGGGGAAACAATGGAAATAGTGAGAGACTATTTTTGGGGGCTCCAAAATCACTGCAGATGGTGACTGCAGCCAGGAAATTAAAAGACACTTGCTCCTTGGAAAAAAAGTTATGACCAACCTAGACAGCATATTAAAAAGCAGAGACATTACTTTATCAACGAAAGTCTGTCTAGTCAAAGCTATGGTTTTTCCAGTAGTCACATATGGATGTGAAAGTTGGACTATAAAGAAAGCTGAGCACTGAAGAATTGATGCTTTTGAACTGTGGTGCTGGAGAAGACTCTTGAGAGTCCCTTGGACTGCAAGGAGATCCAACCAATCCACCCTAAAGGAAGTCAGTCCTGAATGTTCCTTGGAAGGACTGATGCTGAAGCTGAAACTCCAATACTTTGGCCACCTGATGTGAAGAACTGACTCACTGAAAAGACCCTGATGCTGGGAAAGATTGAAGGCAGAAGGAGAAGGGGATGACAGAGGATGAGACGGTTAGTTAGCATCACTGACGTGATGGACATGAGTTTGAGTAGGCTCCGGGAGTTGGTGACAGACGGGGAAGCCTGGCGTGCTGCAGTCCATGGGGTCACAGAGTCAGAAATGACTGAGCGACTGAACTGACTGAACTGATATGTTCACATATACAGTTGCTTTAAAAGTTTGTGGTCAAACTTATGTATTGTGGCAGAATGAAAAATTTGATAACCTTCACTTATAATTAATAATCACTTTACATGAGTTTTTACTTAGGTACTTTCCCTACTTAATGAATGATTTTCCTCCTGCAAACCACTCCTAAAAGCCCGGGTAAGCAACACTTGAAAGGCAGTTATATCTACTATGCCAAATAGTGGGGGGAAAAAAAAGTGCATGACAACCTTTTATATTTACTTCAACTGGAGATTTCCAAGCAACTTAAGAATTTGTAATATAACACATTTTCCAAAACTAGTCTGATGTTTTATGCTCTTGATTAAGTTATTCTGTAGAGGTTCAAGAAAATAAATTAAAAGGATGTATTTTCATACTTTTCGGAACTTTTCCACTTGTTTTAAGGTGTCTGGGTCCAGTTCTTGAGATACATCTTTCATCCACAGCAGGGCTCCTCTGTATTCTGTGCGAGCCTGCTCCATCCGATTAATTGTCGTCAAGGTATCAGATACCGCCCTTTGACTGAATGTTGCTACTTCTTGCTGAAGTCGAGACAGGGGAGTATACAGGGCCAATCTAATGACAGAGAGGTAAAAATCAGAGGAATGTACATCCCACAAGCAAAATAAAGACAACCATAAAGCAGAATTTGCTATCAAGATGAGTCTATAAACAGGAAATTATTAAGATGCCTAAGAAAATTAGAAAGCAATAAGGCTCATACAGCTAACTTTGAATTGTTAATAAAGGTATGTTCATATTTCTTTTTCTTCTTTTAAGGAATACATTTTTGCAATGTTTTGGGATGTTTACCATGTGTAAATGATCTGCCAAGTAAATCTGCCACTTAGAAAAGAATTTCATGAGTAAATGAGATCCTATATTTATAAAGCATGTTCCCATAAGCAGAAAGTTGGGGTTTTTTGAAAAACTGAAGGAAAATCTGGGTGTTAGAAAAGTAGATAAAATGCCAGATGAGCTAATGAGGACAAAATCCATAGCATCTGAGGATGAGAACAAGGAAAAAAAAGGGTTAAGAAACATAAGTCAAACTCAGTTTCTCTATCTTATTCTGACTCTGACTTAGTGAATGGAGGGACTTGTATTTCATGTCCCTCGGTCATCTCTCCTTAAAGATGGACTTTTGCACTAATGTGGTGTTTCAGCATAAAGCCACTTAACTTATGCAATGCCATTTACAGGTCTGATAAAGCCTGTTTTTATTTTTCTCTAGAAAAAGGAAATATGTTGGCTGAATTTAGTAATTGCAGGAGAGTCTTTGTAACAAGTATCTTTACGCTAAAAAGTTATAAAATAATAAATGTAAAGTATATAATTAAGAAGAAAATATTTCCTCTGCTTAAAAAGACATGTTCCAATGTAGTCATAGATGGTACAGTATCCAAAAAGTGAAAAAAATATATATACACATACTTAAATTTTAGCCATTGTGTGCCTCTATTTCACTAAACCACTTAAGAAACTTAAATACAGGCCTAAAGTCTATTTCCAGGAATTAAGCATGAATATAAAATTTTAAGTAATGATTTAAGTACAAAATAAGAGTTAGGCATCAAAACAGTTATATACTGCAATATACAATTATTCTCTTTTAACCTTCCACTGGAATCAAGAGAAACCTTGAAATATTCAAATTTAGCTACATACGTCAAAACTGTCATACTGACTATAAAGTTAAAGATGATGCAAAACCATGATAAACCTTTGCTTGGCTGAAGAACAGAGTGCCTTGCCAGTGGCATCCATCATTTTGCCAGCCTGCGTTGTATCCCGTTCTGCTTGGAACTTTAAAAAGAGCCCTAGTTCGTTTTCTTCCTCCGATATAACTAGGGGAAAAATTACAGTATAGTTCATTGTTTCATTTCATCATTTGTTTAAAACACACACATATACAACTAACATTCTCACAGCAATAATTCTCTATTCTTAACAATTAGGGGCAGGAGGAGAGAGACTTGTTTTTAAAATGTAAATTCCTGGGCTCTGTTTCCAGAGACTTTGATTTTACAAGTCTGAGGATCTGCCTTTTTTTTTTTTTCTAACAAGAATTCCAGATGGTTCTGATCAGTGACTCCATAGATCTCACTTTGGGAGAGACTGATCTTTAATGAAAAAAAAAAATTCCAAAATGATAAAACCACAGATGACACATTTTCAAATGTGCAGAGATGCATATTAGGATCATTAGCACTTATAAAGTATGTGGTTTCCTATTTAAACTTATTCTTGTCTCCCATCCTGGCTTCATCGTCTATGCTCAGTATTACAGATTCACAATTGTCCACAATTTTGTTGCTAAAACCCTAAAAGTTGTCACATAGTGCAATACTACTCAAAGTGTGGTCCGTGGACCAGTGCCAGGCTAGTCCAATGGTCTGGTCTGTGGACCATTTGCTACCAGCTTGTGACAAATACTCACACTAAGATCCCATTAAGAAACTTTTACCTGTTTGACTATCTGATATCTATTGACTCTAATCACCAAAAAGTATGCTTATATTTGTGCATGTCTTCTTTAATTTTGTTTTTCTAAAAATTTTTTATTGTATTTTCAAAAGTGTCAGCTTACAACAGATTGAAAGTAAAACGATGACCCTTCACCACAAAGTTTTAGAAGTATTGATCCAGCGGAAGATGACTTTTCATCACAATAAGACCAACAAGTGAGGGGAGCCCATAAAGTGTTCAAACTGTGAGCTTAAAGTGAAAAACATAACAAGTGTCACGCCTCGTTCCGCTCTAGTTTACTGATGGAAAAACTGAAGCTAAAAACTGAAAGGGAAGGCCCTTGCATCCCTCTGAAGCAGCAGGGGAACTTGGGCTTCTCTCTTGCTAGCTGCCCCCTCACTAGTCCTCCCACCAGTAGTGCCTACAAGGAAGTCCCTGGGAGGGCATGGTGGTGTTTGGGAGAGGGCGTCTATACATCTAGTCTCGTCTGAAAAAAAACATGTGCTGTTTTATGAACAGTTTGCCTGATCAAGAGTGGATTGGATCTGAGGATTCTTGTTAATATTCCGATTACTTCAAAGATGTAACGGTTACACGTTTCCTCTGAATCAGAACTTTACAAAATTCATAAAATATACCTCAATGAAAACTACTAGAAAAAAAATATTAATTTGTACATGATGATCCAGAAAAGCCTCACAAAACATGGACCACCTCCTCATCAAATATCAACTGAACATTAACCGTAACTCAGCCTCATCCTTATCAGTGCAGAAAGGGAAGGAGATGAAGCTGAGTCTGTGCTGATTTGGTGTTGAGACCTGATGCCAAAACCCACCAAGACCCTACTCCTATGTGTCCTTCCCCAGTCAAGAGATTCTCATAAAGGTTTATAGTGCTGGAAGAATCTATGCAATTGTCTGATGTTAGTCTCAACAGAAGATCTATTAACCAAATAGTCTTCAAGAAATCACACAGTTATATACAATCTTAAAGAGAAAACTATGACAAACCTAGACAGCATATTAAAAAGCAGAGACATTACTTTGCCAACAAAGATCTGTCTAGTCACAGCTATGGTTTTTCCAGTGGTCATATATGGAGGTGAGAGTTGGACCATAAAGAAGGCTGAACACCAAAGGATTGATGCTTCTGACTGTAGTGTTAGAGAAGATTCTTGAGAGTGCCTTGGACTGCAAGATCAAACCAGTCAATTGTAAAGGAAATCAGTTCTGAATATTCACTAGAAAGACTGATGCTGAAGCTCCAGTACTTTGGCCACCTGACGCGAAGAGCTGACTCATTAGAAAAGACCCTGATGCTGGGAGGGATTGGGGGCAGGAGGAGAAGGGGACGACAAAGGATGAAATGGTTGGATGGCATCACCAACTCAATGCACATGAGTTTGAGCAAGCTATGGGAGATGCTGAAGGACAGGGAAGCCTGGCGTGCTATAGTCCATGAGGTTGCAAAGAGTTGGACACGACTGAGCGGCTGAACTGAACTGGGACATTACAGGATAAAGAGATGTGCATACATAGATTTTATCATATCCTTTCTTTTTATTGTTGTTCAGTCACTCAGTCGTGTCTGACTCTTTGTGACCGCATGGACTTTAGCACACCAGGCTTCCCTGTCTTCAGGCTTCCCTGAAATGCTCCACCGGCATGCTAAATGATCTGGTGATTCCAGGACGGAATGCAGGACGCACAAACCGGCCAGTGTTTCCTCACATTTCCATCACAGAACTCCCTTGGTCCAATGACTGCTTGATTCAGTGACTCCCTTGGTCCATTTTACTGCTTGGTAAAATATTCAAGGTCCTTAGCAATCCGACTAGAACCTTCCTTTGCTCGTATATCACCCTATTATTCTCCATTACAAACTCTTCTGTCATGCAGACTGTTCTCACCCTTCAACTTTAGTCCCCAAACCCTTTGAGTTTTACTTCCATTCCCATCTAAGTAGCTACCTTTACCAATCTCTCTTATACAGTTATTTTTTACTCCAAGAGAATTCAGAGGCATGTCTGCATCACAATCCTGAATTCAATTACATACTATTCTTTGTCTCTTATTTTATTACAGAAAGTTGTTTCTCCAACTGTTTCCTGGGGAAAAATACATAGTTTTACATATGGCAGGCACTAAAAAAATTACTACACTATAATGGATTTCTTGCCTTAATGGGACAATATATGAACTTTGATTATCAACTTTTGAGACTAATTTACATTGCCGCACAAAGAAATCATTCATTGAGCAAAAACGCACTGCATATGGACTATATGCTAGACAATGTTTCGAGGCTAGGAGATACAGAAATAAACACACAAATTTCTATCCTGAAGGAGAGAATATTCTAGTGGTGGTAAGAAAAACAATAGATAAAATATACAGAACATTGAATACTGTTAAGTGCTATTGTTAAGTAGACAGAGATTGATGAGAAAGAGGGGTATATTTCATTTCAGATACGGGAGTCAGAGAAGGACTCACTAATAAGATGACACTTGACCAAATACCTAAAGAGGATTAGGTATGCAGATAAACTACTGTAGAGGAGATTAATGGCTCAGAAGGACAGAGTTTTAGGAGAAGAGACCAGGGAAGAAACCAGGATCAGAGAGGTGGCCACGCCCAGTAGGGAGCTATAAATAAGGCAGGAAACTGAAGTCACTCAGTCATGTCTGACTCTTTGTGATCCCACGGACTGTAGCCTACCAGGCTCCTCAGCCCATGGAATTTTCCAGACAAGAGTACTGGAGTGGGTTGCCATTTCCTTCTCCAGGGGATCTTCCAAACCCAGGGATTGAACCTGGGTCTCCTGCACTGCAGGCAGACGCTTTACCATCTGAGCCACCAGGGAATCCCATATAAGGCAGGAGGAGAGATTCAAAGATTGTGTTCTAACCAGAAGAGGTGAAGAAGAGAGGAGATTCCAGCAGTCACAGGATACTGAGAAGGAACACTGTTAGGAAGAAATCCAGGAATGCTGGTACCTGGAAGCCAAGTGAAGAGAGTAGAGTGTCTCAAGGAGAAGGGAATAATCAACTGTGTTAAATAATGTGACGACAACTGAGAATTGGTCCCAGGATTAAGTTCTTCACGACTATGACAAGAGTGATTTGGTGGAGTGATGGGGATGAAAACTTGACTGGGGTGAGCAGAAGAGAAGGAGAAGGAATAGAGGCTGTGTGCAAAGAGAATTACGTCAAAATTTCCTGTGAAAGGAGCAGGGGAATGAAGGGGAACTGCTAGAGCAAGTAGGGGTTGAGAAAGAGAGCTTTTAAATGATGAGAAAAAATCCACTTAAGACTCTGGGAAGGAAAACAACTCAGCAAAATCAATCTGTGTCAGAGGATTTGATGAACTGAGCATGCTGGGGGATTTCAGGGTAGATCACTGTAAATATTCATTTTTGTCATAAGAAATGATCCCCAAATAGTTCAATAAATTACTGTTTTTACATTAAATCTTTCATCTTCAAAAAATGCAAATGAATATTTATTTTAAGCAGGAATTGTTGGTGGATAGATATCTATGATTTCATACCATTGAGTCTTAGCTGATATTTCTCAACTGTCTTCAGAAGTTCAGTACATGTCTCTTGAATGGAGTGAAAAACCTTTGAAATATAAATTTTATTAGGACAATTTAAAGAACCATAAACAAATACAAAATATAAAAAAACACTTCAAAAGCAAAACATTTTCTTATAGGTATTGTCTATTTTCCTTGACTGTGATATACTTCAGTTTTGGTTTTATTTCAGATGCAGAAATCACATTTAGCTTTCTCCCATTAGAGTTGGAAAAAATGATGATAAATACATGGAAGCTAAAAAAAATTTGTGACTGTGGAGTTTGTCCTCCCCTCAGCTCCAAATTATCTAAACAGCAGTTTAAAAATGTACATTAAATACTGTCTACCACAGATGAAAAGAGTATAGATAGTTTTAGAAAATATTAATTAACTTAGAATCTGGCTTTTTTCCAATATTGGTCTAAGAAAAATAGGTCAACAGATTTACCATAAAAATTAAATAATGTTGTTATAACAACAAAAATAAATTACTTTCAGATTATTTTTGTTTAGAATTTTCCATGAATATTAATCCCTTCATTACGACAGCTGCCAATAGCTAACAAAAAAATAAAACATCTAATAGACGCCCATTTTAAACTTAGTTGCTCAGTCGTGTCCAGCTCTTTGTGACCCCATGGACTACAGCCCGCCAGGCTCCTCTGTGCATGGATTCTCCAGGCTAGAATACTGGAGTGGGTTGCCATGCCCTCCTCCAGGGGATCTTCCCAAAACAGGGATCGTACCCAGGTCTTTCCCATTGTAGGCGGATTCTTTACTGACTGGGCCACCAGAGAAAGTGAAAGTGAAAGTAGCTCAGTCGTGTCTGACTCTTTGTGACCCCATGGACTATGTAGTCCAGGGAATTTTCCAGGCCCAAATACTGGAGGATGTAGCCTTTCCCTTCTTCAGGGGATCTTCCCAACCCAGGGTTTGAACCCAGGTCTCCCCCAGTGCAGGTGGACTTGCTACCAGCTGAGCCAGCAGGGGAGCCCAAGAATCCTGGAGTGGGTGGCCTATGCCTTCTCCAGGGCATCTTCCCGACCCAGGAATCAAACAGTGCAGGGGTCTCCCGCACTGCACGTGGGTTCCTTACCGACTGAGCCGCCAGGGAAGCCCATCTCTATAGTAGTTTTGCTTTTCTTTTGACGTTTGATCAGGCCAGAGGAAGACTGATAACAGATACTAAATTCTAAATGCAGGAGCGACCATCAATTTTCCACATAAGTTTGTTGGAATTGCACTTGGTATATGTATTTGTGTGTGTGTTAACTCGCTCAGTTGTGTCCGACTCTTTGCACCCCAACAGACTGTAGCCACCAGGCTCCTCTGACCATGGAATTCTCCAGGCAAGAATACTGGAGTAGGGTTGCCATTTCCTTCCCTAGGGGATCTTCCCAACCCAGGGATCAAACCTGGGTCTCCTGCATCATGGGAAGATTCTTTACCACCTGAGCTACCAGGGAAGCCAAAGCTGCTGTAAGTCCATGTGGAAGGAGATTAGAAAAGAATACAAAAATAATAGTTCTATTAACACTATGATGAAGCAATTATGGTTGATTTCCTGCCCATGGATCCTTGAAAGATATATATACTATTGCTTTTCATTTTTACAACAAAAATATTTTTCTGTTTTAGTGAGGTATAAAATTGTAATATATTTAAAGTGTACAACATGATAATCTAAGTACATACTTGATGCATATGTATACTTGAAAATATTTCTCATTCTTAAAAAAGATAATACAATTGTGGGGGAAAGTTCTTGGCTGATTCCAAATAATTCTCTAATGGACAAAAATAACACTGAATATAAAATGTCACCCACAGATTACCTATCAATGTGAAACAGCACACAAAAAACTGCTGTGGGAATACATGGATGGACAATGAAGAGTTCCCTTAGTGCTAAAACATACTACTTATAATAAAGTCCCTTCATTTTTTCCCCACAATTTGTCACTTAATCCTAAGAAGAATACTTTTAAACACAAATAGTAAAATCTGGTTAAATAGAAATAATTTTTATTTTCATATTTGTTATGGCAGTGGTAAAAGTTTATTTTTATAGGAAAAATTACTTAGTAAATTAAGACCTATTTTATTAGACCTATATTTATTAGACCTATATTTTTAAGAATCCCAACAAATCATTATATTTCAGGCATAACAGAGCATCTGGCTAGAAATGTTTGCAAAAGGTTACCTCAATTAGGATATACACATGGAATTAGCAAATGTGCATTAAAAAATTCAGACTTCATTAATATACATGAGACCTTTCTTCTAATTAGCTTGATTACTTAAAACTATAAGATTACATATAGGTTTAAAATTGTTTCATGGTAATTATTCCTTTTATTTAAAATAAAAAACAGCCAAAAGTACATTATGGCATACTTCAATTAACTCCATCCTTAAAAAAACTTCAACTTGTAAAATACTCACTATTTGATTTCAGTTAATCTATAATTATCACTATGTCAGTGAGGTACAGACTTCAGATAAAAGTAGTACAAAATACCAATGACACGATACACAATGAGCATATGGTCCCAGTTAGGAACATACTTAATTCACTTACATAGCACAGAAAGTATTACACTAGTGCCAGAGAAATAATCTAGTTCATGATTTACCTAATATGAACTCCAGCTCTGCCAGTGCACAATTTGTGACAGCTATGGCTTGCTTATCCAGAAGATCTGATCAACAAATGGATACAACTATTCTATCATCAAATTCTACATGTATCCAGGTCAGCTCTTCAGTGTGAAAGCTTGTCATAGTCCCCCTAGTAGTCCCAAATAATAACAAGTTATATGCAATACGTGGAATCCTTATAAGAACTTACCTCGAGTTTAGCATCCAGTTCAGCATCAGATGCCACCACATGCTCATCCTCCTTCTTTCCGGTTGCTTTGATGAAGACCTGTTTGGTTTTCCAGTATTTCTTCTGCATTCTACTGACAACTGACTGGTTATCTTCTGGTCTGTGCTGCCCAAAAAAGTCCATGGAGTGACTAGAAAAAACAGACTAAAATTAAATTTCTTTAAACATATTTTCAATAATAAGTATCTATTTAGCCAGTATTTAGTTGAAAAACTGAAACAGATACTAAATAGAGTATTAATGTTAACAGATAAACATGCTAATGTTTACTTTGTATAGTCTCAATTTATATTTTAATTATAACTTGCATAAATAACAGGAGAGAGATTAATGACATAATAATTAGGTAACAAAATGATCAACTGTTATGATTTTCCAATAATGACTGGAAATAATTTTTTGTTCAACCAAGTGTCTACTTGCAGACACTTTTTAGTTTCTAATTTTTGTTTTTGTAAAAATACTGACAAATGAACTTATATACACATCTCTGCATACTGCTATTATTTCCTCAGGAAAACTTCCTATGGATTAACTGCTATTTCAGAAGAAAACACATTTATTGTATATCCTCAGCTATGCAAAGATTCAGATATATAGTCTTCTTTAAAAGTCACTAAAGGAATATTTTAGCATCCAATAAATTAAAAAAAAAAGATCTTAAGTATAAGGGACAGATGTTGTAAAAGAAACAGAGGTGAAAACTGTAACCATTTGTAAACTTAAAAATTAATGTCTAAGTAATTGTGCTTAACAAGGCTAACATGGCTACATTTAGGAAATGCAAATGTGAAGTGTTCCTTAATGAAATGTAAAAAAAAAAAAAAAAAGAAATAATAAGAGTTTTAAAAGCCCAAATTATTCCAATCAATGGTGGGAGGTAGGAACAAAGGAGGGTACTAAACAAGGAGGTACTAAAGTGTGTGACTCATTTCGAGGGGAATCAGCAGATGACTAATGTATTCTTAATGTTGGGAAAGAAACAGAAGTTTCCTTTCTTTTTATTTTGAAGTAATTACTAATCAAATAAAAATAGGGTGTCTAATTTATAAATTACTAGGAGCAAAACAAGGCAAAAGAAAAACTAGCAAAAGCAAAAGAAGATTGAAACAACAGGAGCAAGGCAGCATAAATAGTGCAAATGAAGATCACAGAATAAGAACAATTATACTATTTAGTATAATAAATGCAAGTTTCCTCTTAAATAACAGATTCTTTAATTTCAAATCATAAAAAAACCCAAAATACTATATCCAACTACATGCTATTCGGGATCCACCTAAAATAAGATGATAGAAGTATTAGTTAAGACATTCCAGGTACATATAGTGCAAAGACAATGAAAGCAGGGATGGCTGCATTAATATCAGACAAAGTAGGTTTACATAAAAAGCATTATATGGAACAAAAACAAAAATATAAAGTCCACAGGTGGCCACTCTTCCAGATACTTGCTGGATATTCTCCTTCGTGTATCCTACTGGATTTCTGGACATAGAGATGAGTCATCATTTAACTGCACAACCTCTCGTGTGCTATGTTGGTACCTTGGCTGGACATGATTTGGGATAGAAAGCAGCACAGAGGGGTAATGGACTTGATGTAAGCATTATACTGTCTGACACATAGTCTTGAGGGAAAACTTGCAGCTCATTTCCCCTCTTCAATTTCTGCCTGTCTTTAGTTGCTCTTGATGGTTTTTCAATTAGTTTTCCCATCCCATCAGCATGAGGGTCAGTCCAGTTATATGACAAACTGCTGGTCTCTTCAACTACACTGATGCTCTGTTCTTGCTGTTTAGTTGCTAAGCTGTATCTGACCCTTTGCAACCCACCCCATGGACTGTAGCCTGCCAGGCTCCTCTGTCCATGAGATTTCCGAGGCAAGAATACTGGAGTGGGTTGCCATTTTCTTTCCCGGGGATCTTCCCAACCCAGGGATTGAACCTGAGTCTCCTGCGTTGGCAAGCGAATTCTTTACCACTGAGTTAAGAAAGGCAATGCCAAAGAATGCTCAAACTACTGCATAAGTGTACTCATTTCACACACTAGTAAAGTAATGCTCAAAACCCTCCAAGCCAGGCTTCAGCAATATGTGAACTGTGAAGTTCCAGATGTTCAAGCTGGTTTTAGAAAAGGCAGAGGAACCAGAGATCAAACTGCCAACATCTGCTGGATCATGGAAAAAGCAAGAGAGTTCCAGAAAAACATCTATTTCTGCTTTACTGACTATGCCAAAGCTTTTGACTGTGTGGATCACAATAAACTTTGGAAAATTCTGAAAGAGATGGGAATACCAGACCACTGGACCTGCCTGTTGAGAAACCTGTATGCAGGTCAGGAAGGAACAGTTAGAACTGGACATGGAACAACAGACTGGTTCCAAATAGGAAAAGGAGTGCGTCAAGGCTGTATATTGTTACCCTGCTTATTTAACTTCTATGCAGAGTACATCATGAGAAACGCTGGGCTGAAAGAAGCACAAGCTGGAATCAAGATTGCCGGGAGAAATATCAATAACCTCAGATATGCAGATGACACCACCCTCATGGCAGAAAGTGAAGAGGAACTAAAAAACCTCTTGATGAAAGTGAAAGTGGAGAGTGAAAAAGTTGGCTTAAAGCTCAACATTCAGAAAACGAAGATCATGACATCCGGTCCCATAACTTCTTGGCAAACGGATGCGGAAACAGTGGCTGACTTTATTTTTCTGGGCTCCAAAATCACTGCAGATGGTGACTGCAGCCATGAATGTAAAAGACGCTTACTCCTTGGAAGGACAGTTATGACCAACCTAGACAGCATATTAAAAAGCAGAGACATTACTTTGCTAACAAAGCTCTGTCTAGTCAAGGCTATGGTTTTTCCAGTGGTCATGTATGGATGTGAGAGTTGGACTATAAAGAAAGCTGAGTGCCAAAGAATTGATGCTTTTGAACTGTGGTGTTGGAGAAGACTCTTGAGAGTCTCTTGGGACTGCAAGGAGATCCAACCAGTCCATCCTAAAGGAGATCAGTCCTGCATTCATTGGTAGGACTGATTTCGAAGCTGAAACTCCAATACTTTGGCCACCTGATGTGAAGAGCTGACTTATTTGAAAAGACCCTGATGCTGGGAAAGATTAAGGGCAGGAGGAGAAGGGGACAACAGAGGATGAGATGGTTGGATGGCATCACCGACTCAATGGATATGGGTTTGGATAGACTCCGGGAGTTGGTGATGGACAGGGAGGCCTGGTGTGCTGTGGTTCATGGGGTCGCAAAGAGTAGGACACGACTGAGCAACTGAATTGAACTGAAATGAGCCATGAGGGATGCAGGCTTCGGCAAAATCAGTGAAGAGTACAAGTCTTCACAGTATCAGAAGAGAACATCTCTTCCCTACCCCAACCCACATGCTAATGTAGCTCGAAAGTATACGCCTGAAAAAAAAAAGTATATCCCAGGCCTGTCTCCATTCCCTTACTAGTTTCTTCATAGGAGACAAAGAGTAACTTATCTGATTGGTGGTGGTTTAGTCGCCAAGTCATGTCCGACTCTTCCAACACGATGGACTGCAGCTTGCCAGGTTCCTTTGTCCATGGGATTCTTCAAGCAAAATGGAGTGAGTTGCCATTTCCTTCTCCAGAGGATCTTCCTGACCCAAGGATCAAACCCAGGTCTCCTGCATTGCAGGCAGATTCTTTACCCACTTAGTTATAAGGGAAGCCCTATCTGATTGGATTTCAGAGTGATAAACTTAGTCCTCCCTTTCCTGTTTGAAATCTATCCTGCCTGCAGAGAGCACACATTTCCCGGCAAAGGGAACGCAGTGGCTGGGTGGGTAAATCTGAGAAAGGTGAGATCTGCACATCTGTTGTTTTTTGATAGAAATGAAGTGTTAGTTGCTCAGCCAAGTCTGACTCTGCAACCCTGACTGTAGCCCGTCAGGTTCCTCTGTACATGGAATTTTCCACGTAAGAATACTGAAGTGGGTAGCCATTTCCTTCTCCAGGGGATCTTCTGACCCAGGGATCAATCCTGAGTCTCCTGCACTACAGACAGATTCTTTACCATCTGAGCCACCAGGGAAGCCGTTTTTGATGGAGGGTACTGCTAAATCTGCTTGCCACTGGGGGGCAGGTTGAGTTAGATTAACACAATGAAAACCACAAATAGGCACAGCCTAGATAAACTGCTTAAATCCAAAGAGAAAAACCTATCTTGAAGCAGAGAAAAATGGTGTATTACATACAGGGGAACAAATGCATAAATGAGATGCAAGTTCTCAAGGAAAAGAACAAAGCCCAGACTGTAATGGAAGGATAAATTTAAGGTGCTGAAAGAAAGAAAAACTATTAACTCATAATTCTCTATTGAAACTATCCTTTAAAAATGAAATCAACATAAAGACATTATCAGATAAAGAACTGAGACAATTCATGGCTGGGGACTTTTAGAAATGCTGCTGCTAACAAATTCTAAAGGGAAATTACAACAGTAATTTGCATCTTCCAGTAAAGAGATGACTGGAATTGTCTGAGTAAACATAAGACTTGTCTTTTTTCTTAATTTCTTCAAAAGTTTTATACAGTTTAACATACATGGACAACAGTGAAATGGTGGCTCAGTCATCATTCTGTCGTTTTTGGTCATTTATATGTCTTCCCTACCACCTGACTCCATAATCATCTTCATCACCATTATATGATTCCTTTTGGTAATATTTCCATACATTGAAATGTATAATTTTCAGCTATATACTTTTGACAAATAGGTATTATGCTATAGAACATTTCCAGCACCCCAGAAATTTCCCTTGTATCCTTTTCCAGCGAATGCCTAACCTACCATATGTAATGTTTTGCTTTTTTTTTCACCTTAGTTTCCCTTTCCTACTTCCTTCTTTCTTATCACTGAATAGTAATCCATTGTATGAATATTAACACCATATTTTAACTTTCAACTTGGAATTAATTGTAAATAAATCTGCTATGAACATGCCTAAACAAGTCTTTTCATGGGCAAATGTTTCACTTCCCTTCGATAAAAACCTATAAATGGATTTTTCTGTCAAAGGATTGGTGTACACTTTATAAAAAACTGTCATTTTACATTCCCGTTAGCAACGTGTGAGAGTTACAATTGTTCCACAATCTCAGTAACACTTAATGTTGGCAGACTTCTTAGTTTTATCCATTCCAGTTGTGTACTGGTATTTCCTTACGGCTTTAATGTGTCTTTTTCTGATGACTGACGGCAGTGAATACTTTTTCATGTGCCAACTGGCCTTCTGTAAATGCTCCACTGTTTTAAGTCTTCTGCCCATGTTTAAATCGGGTAGCCTTTGTGTTTTTTACTGTTGAGATGTAGAATTCTAAGATGTAGATTGGGATGGCACTGAATCTGCTGATCAATTTGTGAAGGACTGGCACCTTAATAATTTTTGAGTCTTTCAACTCATGAATATAGTATGTATCTCCATTTATTTAGGTCTTCTTTGATTTCTCTCAGCAGTGTTCTGAAGTTTTTTTTAAGTATAAGTTTATTGCTTTTAATTTATTCCTAAGTATTTTTTGTCTATAGATGCTTTTATAAGTAGCACATCTCCTAGTCTCACAAAGCTCTATCTGTATATTTTACTTTACTCAATTCCACATTTTTATTTCCTGATGTTCTCATCATTACATGAAATTGTGGGATCTTTGAGGGGACCCAAAAAATGGTATACCTTTTCCCTGAATTAGTCTAAACTAGTAAGAAACAAATAATGTAGTATAGTATCTGGAGGCCAATATATATATATATATATAGCAAAGTTTGTGAATATAGTTTAGTGTGAGGTAACTGGTCCTCCTAACCGAGCATCAGTACTAAACAAATTCACCAACCAGTCAGGTAATTCGGTTTATGGCAGGCTTCCCCACATGGGAAGTGGAGGAAGATTATTTCTTTTATCCTATACTTTCCTTCTTTCCTCTTATATAGGACAATACTTTAAAAGTTCTTTTAGTGAATCCTGTGGGGAGAAATTCTCTGTCTTGGTACCTATGAATCTCTATTTTGCTTTCATTCATAAATGACAGTATAATTGTTTATAAAAATATAAGATTGGCAACAACTTTCCTTTCTTTTTCAAAGCTATCATTATCGATCCATACAAGACTCATTCTTTTGTTTCTTCACTTACTTGTACTTTCCTTTTTTAACCCCTTCCTCATATCTATCTCCCCTCACAATCATTCTAATGTGTTTGATGTGTGCCTTTTTATTTGAATGCATTTTTTTAATGCATTCTTAGAAAATGTGATATACATATGCTAATCTACACAAATGATATTGTGCTGCAGATTTCATTTCTGACTTTTCGGGGTCTTTTTCACTTGGTCCTTTAAGTGCTATGTATGTTGCTGCGTATCCGTCTCTTTCGTTGCTTCCACTATATTAACATTCCTCAGTGTTCCTGAAGTCTTTGAAGACAGAATGCCTACACCTCAGCTCATCTACTGTAGTCAGTGGGTCTGGGCTCCTACTTTCCCTCCTTTTGCTCTTTGAAAAAGTGTTTTAATCTGTGATGTCCTGAGGTTGTCTAAGATGCATTTATGTAGAATTTTTTTCCATTATGGAGGAGGTTCATATCTTAACCTTTCACGCAAGAAAGTTCTAAGCTGCACTCCTTTCAAATATTCCTTTTCAGCCATAATTTCTTCTTTTTATCTGAATCTTCTATTGGGTGTTATTCTTGATATGTCCTATGTTTTGGATAAAAATGTTTCATTTTTATATCTGTTTTTCTGTCCTATATTTTGGACAAGTTCTTTAATACAACCTTCCAATTTATAAATTCTCTTTTCAGTTCTGTCCAGGCTAGAGTTCATTCCACCTACTGAGGTTTTTTTTTTGTTTTTAAATCCAGTGACTTTTTCTTTTTTAATGTCCAAGATTTCTAATTGACTTTTTTTAATATTCTAATTTTGTATGCTTTTTAATAACATCATTACATAATTTTTCTCTTTAGCACTCTAAATATATAGAATTCTTAGACTGTTTACCTGGAGTAAATTCACATTCCAAATATTGATTTTATTGGCTGAATTCTACAAGCTTATTGTGAATATATAATCTTTACTTTTTTCTTTCTTCCTCTCTCTGGTTAATCATCCTTATCTAGTGATTATAGATCACTAGACCTATAATCCTTAGTTGTCTCCACTTAACTTTCAGGGTTTCTACTTCCACAGTGTCTTCTACTGATATTTTAGGGCCCCTGATACTGTGGTGTTGGAGAAGACTCTTGAGAGTCCCTTGGACTGCAAGGAGATCCAACCAGTCCATTCTAAAGGAGATCAGTCCTGGGTGTTCTTTGGAAGGAATGATGCTAAAGCTGAAACTGCAGCACTTTGGCCACCTCATGAGAAGAGTTGACTCATTGGAAAAGACTCTGATGTTGGGAGGGATTGGGGGCAGGAGGAGAAGGGGACGACAGAGGAGGAGATGGCTGGATGGCATCACTAACTCGATGGGATGTGCGTCTGAGTGAATTCTGGGAGTTGGTGATGGACAACGAGGCCTGGCGTGCTGCGATTCATGGGGTCACAAAGAGTCGGACATGACTGAGCCACTGAACTGAACTGACTGAACTGATAGAGTGCTATCTGAAATACCTTTGGTTTATTCAGGTTATTGAAGGACCATTGCAGGTGAAACACTTTTAATTTCTACCAAGCTACAGAAACTGAATTCCCAGAAACAAGGACCTAATTTTATATTGGGAGCTCACACCATTTGTTTCAGTCCACTCACTTCTCTGTCCTATTTTGTTTCTAGTCCATGTTTATCTTATTATCTAGCCAAGATAAACTTTCTGGAGTTTGTTTTATTTTTTATAATTACTATGAGTTTGATGCAAAACTTACTATGCCATCTAAACTAGAAATCTCCTTTATTTTTCTTTTTCTGGCTTCACCACAGAGCATGCAGGATATTACCTGCCTGATCAGGGATCAAACCTGTGCCTCACACAGTGGACACACAGAGTCCTAACCATGGGACTGCTGGGGAAGTCTAAAATCTCCTTTATTTCTAGAAAGTGTACAGTATTTTTCACTTGAACACAGTCACCATGTAGAACACTTTATTCATTTTTGCACTATATAATATTTAACTCTGTATCTGCAGCTATCTCCTGGATATGGAATACAAATATTAGAATAAAACAAATCAGTCTTTAGAGGTAGTTCTGTACTCACCTTACTTATTCCATTACTGTGTAATCACTAAGAAACAAGCAAAACAGACCGATGGTAATATGCAAGCTGAAGCACTGATATCCCCTGGAGAAAAATGATCTGTGAAGGCTTAACTAAATACAACATCACTGTTTGATGCAATTAAGGAAATACATTAGACAAGTTTGCTGTTTAATATTAATATAGTATTCTTGATTACTCTGGCTCTGAAGCCATGAATTTTCTTACAAACACAATCAGCATTTCCCGAAAGATTCAGAGTTTGCTAGTAAATTCAACTTGAGGGAAGGCAAAATTGGGAAGAAAACACTCCAAAATGTCAACAAAGGTTTTCTCTGCAGTGGGATAACAGATGACAGTTTTCTGCAGTTTCCAAGTTTGCGGCAATTAACATGTACAACTAGCTATTGTATCACTCTTATGAAAAACGTTTACTTGATTATCAAGGTTTTAGCTTTTGTTTTTTTTATAATTTACTGCTGTATATTGTCACCCTGCTTATTTAACTTATATGCAGAGTATATCATGTAAAATGCTGGGCTGGATGAAGTACAAGCTGGAATTAAGATTGCTGGGAGAAATATCAATAACCTCAGATATGCAGATGACACCACCCTTATGGCAGAAAGCAAAGAGGAACTAAACAGCCTTTTGATAAAAGTGAAAGAGAAGAGTGAAAAAGTTGCCTTAAAACTCAATATTCACAAAACTAAGATCACGACATCCGGTCCTATCACTTCATGACAAATAGATGGGGAAACAATGGAAACAGTGACAAACTTTATTTTCCTGGGCTCCGAAATCACTGCAGATGGTGACTGGCAGCCATGAAATTAACAGATGCTTGCTCCTTGGAAGTAAAGCTATGACCAACCTAGAGAGCATATTAAAAAGCACAGATATTACTTTGCCAACAAAGGTCCATCTAGTCAAAGCTATGGTCTTTCCAGTAGTCATGTATGGATATAAGAGTTGGACTATAAAGAAAGCTGAGCACTGAAGAACTGATGCTTTTGAACTGTGGGGTTGGAGAAGACTCTTGAGAGTCTCTTGGACTGCAAGGAAATCTAACCAGTCCATCCTAAAGGAAATAAGTCCTGATTATTCACTGGAAGGACTGATGCTAAAGCTGAAACTCCAATACTTTGGCCACCTGATGCAAAGAGCTGACTCATTGGAAAAGACCCTGATGCTGGGAAAGATTGAAGGTGGGAGGAGAAGGGGGCAACAGGAGATGAGATGGTTGGATGGTATCACCGCCTCTATGGATATGAATTTGAGTAAGCTCTGGGAGTTGGTGATGGACTGGGAGGCCTGGCATTCTGCAGTCCATGCGGTAGCAAAGAGTCTGACACGACTGAACTGAGGAACTGATTACTATTTAACACCAGTAGCCTTTATCCAAAGTAAGAGCCATTCATTTATTGTTATATATTAAGTACTTATATTTTTAATGTAGCAATTTTACTTATCTAAACGCATCAGAACTAGTTTAACTGCATAAAAAAATCTGAGAAGTCAGAGGAATTCCCTGATGGCACAGTGGTTAGGGCTCAGAGCTTTCACTACTTTTGCCTGGGTTCAGTCCCTGGATGGGGAACTAAGATCCCGTAAGCTGTGTGGCATGGCCACAGAAATGGTCTGAGTAGTTAAAATAGTTATTACAAAGACAATCACATACACGTTATTTTTAAGGGAGTTCCTATTCCCCTCTCCTGCCAACAACCTCACACTGTCACTGTTTGCAGGTAACATGATATTATTCATTGAAAATCCTAAATACACCACGAGAAAACTATTAATGAATTTGGTAAAGTTGAAGATTACAAAATTAATATGTAGAAATCTGTTGTATTTTCATATGCTAATAATGAACTATCTGAAAGAGAAATTAAGAACAATCCCACTTACAATCACGTCAAAAAGAATAAAATACATAGAAATAAATCTAAGGAGGTAAAAATCCTATACTAAGAAAACTGTAGAATGATGATGAAAGTAACTGAAGACTACTCAAATAGATGGAAAGATAAACTGTGCTCATGGATGAGAAGAATTAATACTATTAAAAAGATCATACTACTGAAGGAAATCTACAGAGTCAATGCAATCCTAACAAAATACCAATGGCATTTTTCACAGAACTAGAACAAATAATTCTAAATCTGTATGGAAACACAAAAGACTCTGAATAGCCAAAACAGTCTTGAGAATGAGCAAAGTTGGAGGGATCATGCTGCTTGATTTCAAACTATATGACAAAGCTAAAGTCATCAAAGCAGTATGGTATTGCCACTAAAACAGATACATAGATCAATGAAACAAAACAAAGAGCTCAGAAGTGAACCCACACCTACATGGGTAATTAATCTATGACAAAGGAGGCAAGAATATACAGTGGGGAAAAAAGACAGCCTCTTCAATAAACGGCGTTGGGAAAACTGGACAGCTATGTGCAAAAAAAATCAAACTGGAGTATTTTCTCAATGATAAAAATAAATTTAAAATGGATTAAAGACTTAAATATAAGACCCCAAACCATAAAACTTCTTGAAGAGAGCATAGGCAGTATGTGCTTTGAAGTTGATCTCAGTAATATTTTTTGACTAAGTTTTAAAGATACTTACTAGTTCACAGTAACATAAACACTTACTTGGTTTAATAAAATTATAATACAGCTATACTGGGGAAGAACAAAAGGGGATTGTGGTGGTGAAGGAGAGCTGGTCCTCATCTGCCATACAGAAAGTTAGATACTGTTTTAAATTAATAAATAAAATGTAGCAGATAAACATGTGATTTAGAAAATACCAGCGCAAACACAGAGGTGAAGGTATGTGAGACTGGAGACTGGAGCAGGAGCAGGAATGGGAGAACTGCCTTTCAACATTATAATCCTTTTAACACTTGACTTTTAAACATCACGGACATGTACAACTTTAACAAAATAATAATTATGAAAAAATAAGCCTGAATGTGAATCTTACTGATTAAAACAGAATGGCACTGCTACCAGAACCATAAAACAGTGGAAACAAATGAAAAGAAATACACAAAGAGATTAAAAAAAAAAAAAGAATGTAGTATATGGCCTATACGTTAATTTCCTAGGGCTGCTGTAACAAATTACCACAAAGTTGGTGGCTTAAAACAATAGAAATTTGCCATCTCAGTTCTAGAGGCCGGAAATCTGGAATTAAGATCTTAGCAAGGCTGTACTTGCTGTGCGACCCTAGGTAAGAAAACTGTCTTCCCTCTTCCACCCTCTGGTGGCTGCTGGTAGTCCATGGCCAACAGCAACAAAACTCCGATCTGCCTCTGTCGTCTTCACATCACCTCCTCCTCTCTGTGTTTCATCTCCCTCTGTCTCTCTAAAAATTGAGGGCACTTATGATGGTTCTTAGGACCCTCCCAGGCAATCCAGAATAATCTCAAGATCCTTCACACAATCTAATCCTAATCACATCTGTAAAAATGTTACCATATGAAGTCATATATACACAGTCCAGGAATTAGGACCTATTATCTTTGGGGGTCACATTTAGCCCACTACAATGAATGTAGCATTTCAAATCACTAGAAAAGGGATATATTATTCAATACATATTGTTGGGATAATTAACTGTCTATTTGGAGAAAAAAAGTGTTTTATCCTTAGTCAGTGTAAGGATGGTTCAAAATTGAAATGTTAAAATCTTGTAACAGTGACATGTGAAAATATAGATGAATGTTTGGGGCCAGAAACCTTAGGTGGAACCAGGCACAGAAATCACATAAGATATTGTAAAAAATCCCAATTCATATAACAAAATGGGCCATAAGTAAATCTGGAAAAGAAATAACTGGATAAAGTGAGATACAAAGAAGAAAAAGTATTTTTAAATTAGAGAATTCATAACTCAATAGTGAAAAGATAAACTAATTTAAAAATAAGGGTGAAACAAGAATAGGCAATTTACAAAAGGACTTCAAAAGCCCAATGTTTTGTGTAACATTACACAAAAATGTTATTTAATCACTTTTGTAACTAAAGCACAAACGAAAGAAAAATGATTATCCTATTAGATGAGCAATGATTTAAAAGATGAGGGAATGAGTGCATGTCTATATCATTCCTTTCCCTGGAGAGAATACTTTCTTCCATCCAGTAGGCTGTCTTCTCATTTCATTATGTTTCCTTTGCCTACAAAGCTTTTAAATCTAATTAGGTCCCACTTGTTTATTCCTGCTTTTATTTTCTTTGCCTTAAAATTAGGCGGAAGGGGATTTCCCTGGTGGTCCAGTGGCTAAGACTCTGCACTCCCAATGCAGGTCACCCAGGTTCCATCCCTGGTCAGGGAACTAGATCCTACACGCTGCAACTAAGAGTTCTCATGTCACACCAGACCTCTCATGCCATAACAAAGATCGAAGATCCCATGTGCCACAACTAAGACCCAGCACAGCCAAGGAAAGAAATAATTTTTGTTTTAAAAAGGCAGAAGACCTGAATAGATATTTTTTCAAAGAAGACATACAGATGACCAACAGGCTAATGAAAAGATGCTCAACATGGTTAGACAACAGAAATGCAAATTAAAATTCCACAACGAGGTATCACCTCACACCTATCAGAAAAGTTTCCATAAAAAAAGAATACATACAAAAAATACTGGGGAAGATGTGGAGAACAAGAACCCTTGTACGTTGTTGGTAAGAAGATAAACTGGTACAGTCATTGTCGAAAACAGTATAGCAGTTTCTCAAAAACTAAAAATAGAACTACCATATGATCCAGCAATTTCACTCCTGGGTGTACATATCAGAAAACAATAAAAACACTAATTTGAAAAGAGACATGTATCCCAATGTTCATAGCACCATTGTTTACAGTTGCCAAGATATGGAAGCAACTTAGGTGTCCAGGGCTTCCCTGAAGGCCCAGAAGGTAAATAATCTGCCTGCAATGTCGGAAACCCGGGTTCAATCCCTGGACAAGGGAATGGCAACCCACTCCAGTATTCTTGCCTGGAGAATCCCATGGACAGAGGAACCTGGCAGGCTACAGTTCTTGGGGTCAGAAAGAGTCAGACATGACTGAGCAACTAACACTTCTACTTCTACTTACTAAATGTCCATCAATAGACAGATGGATAAATAATATATGGTGTATATATACATACAATGGAATACTACTCAGCCATAATAAAAGAATGAACTTTGTCATTGGCAACAATATAGTTGGACTTGGAGGTTATTTTGCTAAGCAAAATAAGCCAGAGAAATACAAATACTGTATGGTATCACCTATAACCGGAATTTAAAATAAAGCAAACTAGGGAATATAACAAAAAGAAAACAGACTCAGATATAGAGAAAAAAACTAGCAGTTACTAGTGGAGAGAGGAAAGAGGGGAGGGGAAAATAGGGGTAGGAGATTAAGAGGTACAAACTCCTATGCATAAAATAAACTGCAAGGATATATTGCACATCACAGGGAATATAGCCAATGTTTTAAAATAACTATAAGTGGTGTATAACCTTTAAAAATTATTGTACATGTGCAACTTATACAATATTCTACATGAACTATATCTCAATGATAAATAAATCTTAAAAATCCCTCTATTTGTTAAATCAGGTTCCCCACAAGAAAAAAATTACCACATCTCATAGCGCTGACCATTCAGGTATGACCAAAATTAAATCCCTTACGATTATACAGTAGAAGTGACAAACAGATTCAAGGGATTAGATCTGATAGACAGACTGCCTGAAGAACTATGGATGGAAGCTCATGACATTGTACAGGAGGTGGTGATCAAGACCATCTCCAAGAAAAAGAAATGCAGAAAGGCAAAATGATTGTCTGAGGAGGCCTTACAAATAGCTGAAAAGAAGAGAAGTGAAAGGTAAAGGAGAAAAGGAAAGATATAGCCATCTGAATGCAGAGTTCTAAAGAATAGCAAGGAGAGATAAGAAAGCCTTCCTCAGTGATCAGTGCAAAGAAACAGAGAAAATCAATAGAATGTTAAGGACTAGAGATCGCTTCAAGAAAATCAGAAATACCAAGGGAACATATACAAAGATGGGCACAATAAAGGACAGAAATGATATGGACCTAACAGAAACAGAAGATATTAAGAAGTGGCAAGAATACACAAAAGAACTATACAGAAAAGATCTTAATGGCCCAGATAACTATGATGGTGTGATCATTCACCTAGAGCCAGACATCCTGGAGTGTGAAGTTAAGTTGGCCTTACAAAGCATAAAGAGGTGATGGAATTCCAGCTGAGCTATTTCAAATCCTAAAAGATGATGCTGTGAAAATGTTGCACTCAATATGCCAGCAAATTGGGAAAACTCAGCAGTGGCCACAGGACTGGAAAAGGTCAGTTTTCATTCCAATCCCAAAGAAAGGCAATGCCAAAGAATGTTCAAACTACTGCACAATTACACCCATCTCACACGGTAGCAAAGTAATGCTCAAAATTCTCCACGCTAGGCTTCAGCACTACGTGAACCAATAACTTCCAGATGTTCAAGCTGGATTTAGAAAAGGCAGAGGAACCAGAGATCAAATTGCCAACATCCATTGGATAACAGAAAAGCAAGAGAACTCCAGAAAAACATCTACTTCTGCTTTACTGGCTATGCCAAAACCTCTGACTGTGTGGATCACAACAAACTGTGGAAAATTCTTTAAGAGATGGTTATACCAGACCACCTGACCTGCCTCCTGAGAAACCTGTTTGCAGGTTAAGAAGCCAACAGTTGGTACAGGACTTGGGACAATGGACTGGTTCCAAACTGGGAAAGGAGTACGTCAAGTCTGTATATTGTCACCCTGCTTATTTAACTTATATGCAGAGTACATATAATGTACATATGATGTGAAATGCTGGGCTGGATGAACCACAAGCTGGAATCAAGACTGCTGGGAGATATATCAATAACCTCAGATATGCAGATGACACCACCCTTATGGAAGAAAGTGAAGAGGAACTAAACAGCCTCTTGATGAAAGTGAAAGAGGAGAGTGAAAAAGCTGACTTAAAACTCAACATTCAACAAACAAAGATCACGGCATCTGGTCCCATCATTTCATGGCAAATAGATGAGGATACAATGGAAACAGTGACAGACTTTATTAATTTTCTTGGACTCCAAAATCACTGCAGATGGCGACTGCAGCCATGAAATTAAAAGACGCTTGCTCCTTGGAAGAAAAGCTATGACCAACCTAGACAACATATTAAAAAGCAGAGACATTATTTTGCCAACAAAGGTCCATATAGTCAAAGCTATGACTTTTCCAGTAGTCATGTATGGATGTGAGAATTGGACTATAAAGAATGCTGAGTGCCGAAGAATTGATGCTTTTGCACTGTGGTGTTGGAGAAGACTCTTGAGAGTCCCTAGGATTACAAGGATATCAAACCAGTCAATCCTAAAGGAAATAAGTCCTGAGTATTCATTGGAAGGACTAGTGCTAAAGCTGAAGCTTCAATAGTTTGGCCACCTGATGTGAAAAACTGACTCACTGAAAAGACCCTGATGCTAGGTAAGACTGAAGGGAGGAGGAGAAGGGATCAGAGGATGAGATGGTTGGGTGGCATCACCAACTTGATGAGTTTGAGCAAGCTCTAGGAGTTGGAGATGGATAGGGAAGCCTGGTGTGCTGCAGTCCATGGGGTTGCAAAGAGGCAGACATGATTGAGAGACTGAACTGAACTGCTAGCACTGAAGCCAATGAATAAATGTGAGATACAATGAAGTCTGCATTAGTTTTAAAGAGGATGTCCAAATCTGACCAGCATCTCCTCTAATCTGAAGCAGGTTTGGTTTTGGCAAATTGAGTAGGTTCTGAAGAACAATTCCAATAATTTATCACTAACTTGAAGACGTGAATTCTTGTGCAAGCACAGCCAGACTTAAGGAGACAGTTTACTTGGCCTGTCTTCCTATATTATCATATGCTTGCAAAGAAGACTACTGAAGAACAGATCATTGTGTTTATGGTGGGAAATGTTTGTTTTAAGCTCTTCTGGTTTCTATGAAGGGAAATTTTCTATAAATATTCCCAGCCTCTTGCCCTTTCTCTCCTACAGTGAGAAACCTGACGGGTGAATTAATCACTGGTCCACATTTCTTGACTGAGTAGAGCTAATCTATCAAGCCAGAGAATTAGTGAATTAGGTCTTTTTTTAACCTCTAATCTACCACTTGCAACCTAATCAGAATGAGGTAAAAGTCTTAGGCAAGTGTGTCTATTATGAAGACCCAAACTTTCCCTTGAATGGGCTATTTCAGGTATGGACTAGGAGACAGAAATATTAAAAGACCATTGATATGATACACATACTCTAACAGTTCTCTCAATATTAAAGGATATCTCCATCTGCCTAGGTCTTGACCACAATCAACCTTCAGTTCAGTTAAGTTGCTCAGTCGTGTCGACTCTTTGAGACCCCATGAATTGCAGCACGCCAGGCCTCCCTGTCCATCACCAACTTCCGGAGTTCACTCAAACTCACGTCCATTGAGTCCGTGATGCCATCCAGCCATGTCATCCTCTGTCGTCCCCTTCTCCTCTTGCCCCCAATCCCTCCCAGCATCACAGTCTTTTCCAGTGAGTCAACTCTTCGCATGAGGTGGCCAAAGTACTGGAGTTTCAGCTTTAGCGTCATTCCTTCCAAAGAAATCCCAGGGCTGATCTCCTTCAGAAGGGACTGGTTGGATCTCCTTGCAGTCCAAGGGACTCTCAAGAGTCTTCTCCAACACCACAGTTCAAAAGCATCAATTCTTCGGCGCTCATCTTTCTTCACAGTCCAACTCTCACATCCATACATGACCATTGGAAAAACCATAGCCTTGACTAGACGGAGACTTAGGGATAACAAAAAGGTAAGAGGTATTATGTACTGGGCTCCCTAAACCCTACAACAGCCAGGGTGTTTTTAGTTCTCCCTGCCAAGGGGCAAGGCATGGCTGCAGAGAAACTGAACAACGAGCTGGTAGTGAACTTTGCACAGCAGACAAAAGCACCCTAGGATAATCACAGATTAATCTGTATTCACCTGCCTCTGGAACCAGTGACTACACATGCTAAGGGAAACCGCTTAAAGAGAGCATATAAAAAGTGTCCCCAAGAAGCCAATTAAAGAAGAGATCACAATAAGATACCCATTCTCCTATGCAGCCTCTGAAACTGTTATTCCAAGATACAGGGATATATAATAACTACTTCCACTACTCTTGGGCAAAAAGCAGGCCAGAACAGAACTGCTCTTTCCAACAATAACATGCAAAATAAATAACATGAAAAAGTAGCACTACAGGAAACGAAAGTGAAACTGAAGTCGCTCAGTCGTGTCGTGTCCAGCTCTTTGCGACCCCATGGACTGCAGCCGATTTTCCAGGCAAGGATACTGGAGTGGGGTGCCATTTCCTTCTCCAGGGGATCTTCCCAACCCAAGGATCGAAATCGGGTTTCCAAAGCGGCTGAGCCACCGGGGAAGCCCCAAGAAAAGAAGGAGGGATCACAAAGCGAGAAAGGGGAAAGAGACATACATCTGAAAACCTGCTTCATAGAACAGGTTTAAAGAAAAACTGGTCTGCCTGAAGATACATGGAACAAACTCCATAAAAGAGATTTTTTTAGTAAGAGCTAAAGGAAGCTAAATATATAAAGAAAAATAAGAAAAAAACACCAGAGGACTCAAAATAACATTAGAAACAATTCCAAGTAGAATAGATACTTCAGAAAACTAAGTTAAGAATACTGATGACAAACCTGGGAAGATCATTCAGAACGAAGATTATAAGATAAAGGTGGTTAGATTTAAACAAAGTGGTTAGACAGAACAAAATGATGTATAGGTTTGGAATATAAACAATTGAGATCTAATCTATGTAACACTCGTGGACAGAGAAAGACAGATACATGGAAAAGCCAAAATATTCAAGAATACAAAGCTGAAAACTGAAGGGGTTCATCGTGTTCCAGGTAAAGTCAATACAGAATGATCAAGAATAAGATATACTGTGGAATGTTGCTGAATTTTAAGGGTAAAGAAAGAATGCTACTAGGATCTAGACAAAAAAAAGAGGACCACCTACAAGTTAAATTATTTATCCTGACCTCAGGCATCTCCTCAGCCACATTACATTATGGATAAAAGTGAGACTGTACAGTGTTGAGGGTAAAAGAATATGACATGGAATTTTCTACATAACTGTAATACAATTTTAATGGATATATACCATTTCATTTGTATGGATGTACTATAATCTACTTGACTGGTCTGTTATTGATGGATATTTAGACTGCTTCTAGATTTTATTATTTCAAACCACACTGAAATTAATAAACATACATGTATTATTTAAAATACATATTAAGTGTACTATAAAATTAATTCCTGGACAGGTAAGGGCTGAATCAAGAGTTCATGCATTAAAAAAAACTTTAAACCTAAAGTGATATTTGCAAATGACTGACTCAATAAGGGCGAAATCATCATCATCATCATAATGAAGAATTACATAGAAAGCAAATATTGGATGCGAGCAGAAGTTTGAAAAGTCTGACTTCAGAAAAAAGGAAACACATAACATATGAAAGAAAAACACAATGGAAAAGGGTATGAGGATATTATATAACAAAAGCCAGTTCACATGAGGAAATCTTTCCAGTCACAGATATACTGAAAAGTCTTTCACACACCCCATCTGTTGTTGTTAAAAATTTAAAGGAGGCACAATGAGTATTGAGAAAGGTAAACAACAAAGGAAAGGGGAAAATTTTTTAATAAAAAGCATGTACTACTACACAATGAAATATAGAGTTTGACAGTACAGAACAAAACAATACTGCTTTATATCTGATATTTAATATTTTGTCCTAGTTCCGTTATTGGTATAAATTTTATTGCTTTATAATAAATATTTCTAAAAAAATACGGCTTCCTAGTTTTTCCACCAGTCTTATGTTTGCAGTTTTTACACTTTGGACTGGCTGATCTCTGAGCAACCACCTAACCCTAACATTAATTACTGTTAATTAGAACAATTTCTTGCACATAACTGTTTCAACGTCAAGATGTACAATAATTTTGCACTAATAAATACAAAAAATTTCAAAGAATACTGGATATGTCAGGCAAATACGAATACAAAAGCGACTAGAAAGTTTGGTCATATAAAAAATATATACATACCATTGGATGATGTTTATTTGGCCAGTAAATTATTAGTATAATTAACTCCTACTAAAGGATGAGGCACCTGTGGCTACTGCATAAATATTGATATGAAGATCATTAAAGGAATATAACGTTACAGTACGTTAACTGAGTCAGAACCAAATAAATCAATACATACTTAGAAAAAACCCCAAACCATGGTTAAACGTTATCTTCCCAATAAGCTATTCCACAGTGATCCACAGCTTATGATCGTTTTTATGCTCCGTGCATTAAGATAATCTATTACTTGAAAAATAACCCCACCCCCTCTACTGGCAAATCCACAGCATCGCGGTTTAATTGCCAGGATGGATTTTTTTTTCCTCCCCTCTCCATCTTTCTCGGAGCATCAGGTATATAACTGCTGACAGCCTTGGGCACTGACCAGGTGATCCGAGTTTCCATGACCGCCTAGGATCGGTCCTTGGCGCTGGGATAAAGGCCTCGGGCTGCAGGATTTGTGCGCCGGAACTCTTTGCAGCTCCTGCCGGCCGCACTTCGTCTTAAACCGCGCCTTGACTTAGGTTGTGTTTTTACCCATTGCTAGCCATTTCGTTTCTAAAGAAGACATTCCCATTACAAAATAACGACAGGAAAATAACAAGATAAAAAGGAGGTCAGCAGGAAAGCACCTAAAGGCCGGGAGCATCTGCTTCTAATGGAAGCGACCTCCACCTTCGAGAGAAATCACTCAATCAAGCCTCAGGCCCCGGCGCTCCTTCGCTCCTCTGGGGGAGCGTGGGCGGGACTCCCTCAGTCCCGAGGGGACGCAGGCAAGCCTAAAACCACTGCCAGCCCGATCTGCCCAGAGGAAGCCCGGAGGAGCTCGGCCAGGACCCCGTCCAGGAGGGAGGCCGCAGGGGCTGGGGTCCCCAAGGGAACCGGGAAGGCCGGCGAGGCCCCGAGAGACAGCGCGCGCGCGTGGCGGGCGCCTCCCGCCGGCGCAGCCACCCAGGGGTGTCGCCATGGGAACCGAGGGTTTGGCCTCCGGGCCCAGGTCGGCCGCGGAGGGCGCGGCCCTTCCGCCGCCCCGCAGGATGGGAGCCCGAGAGGCCGCCGCCGACACTCACCTCGACGTCGGAGTCGCGGCGCGCCCGTCCTCTGCCGCCTCGGGTCCCGCTCGGCCGCGCGGGGGTCGTTCCCTGTGCCGGTTCCTGCCGCCGCCGCCGCCGCCGCCGGGGCGCTCCCGCAGCCGGTGCCCCTCCGCACCAGAGCGTGGAGGTGTCGGGCTCCCGCCGCGGGAGGCGGGAGATTTAAACGCTGCGGCCTGGCGCACGCGGGAGCCGCGCTGCCCTCGGCGCCTCGGCCCGGCGTCCTCCGCGTTCACGCCTCTCGGGCTCCCGCCTAACCCCGAGCCACGGAGGCCCCGGCTCTTAGCCGGTTCTTGAAGAAACTCCGGGACCCTCTCTGCTCCTCCTTTCCGGAATCCCTCTAATAAAGTGAAATGACAAACACCGAATCGTTAAGGTCCTTGAGTGGGCGACTTCCGAGGCGTGGGGAAGTAGAGGGAATTCTGCGCTCGTTTTCTGAGCCGGGGACCCCGCCGCCTCCCAGCCCCACTGCACCTTGCGGGTGCTGCGCTGCCACCCCTGCGGGGACAGAAGCTTCTGAGCCCTGGTCATCCCTGAGTCCTCGGGCGCTTCTCATCACGCGTGGCGGCACGCGAAAAACGTTCACCTACTGTATAGCTTATTTAAAAGTGTAAAGAGGATTAAGTCAGCGATTTAATAACTGACCTGAGATGCACATTTGTGCCTGAGTGCTCAGTAATGTCTGTCTGCGACGCCATGGACGGTAGCTCCGCCAGGTTCCTCAGTCCATGGGATTTTCTAGGCAAGAATACTGCAGTGGGTAGCCATGCTCTTCTGGGGATCTTCCCCCTACACCGAGGGATCGAACTCTTCTAAGCCACTGGGGAAGCCCCAACTTAACCACAGTTTGTCATAAATTAATCTTCAAGAATCAAAGGTAAGATTTGCACCTAAAAACCTCAAGAAAAAATATTGGAAATAAGGCAAAAGTAAAATTTTGTTATTGGTAGAAGACAATTTAAATTGCCCTGGGTCTTGGTTGCAGCATGTGGTATCTGTAGGTTGTGGCCCGTGGGATCTAGTTCCCTGACCAGGGAACAAACCTGGGTCCTCTGCTTTGAGAGCATGGTCTTAGCCACTGGACTACCAGGGAAGTCCCAAAGTGCTTTATTTTTAAACGTTAACAAAAGTTATCAACTTGAAAACTTTACAAAATATGAATTAGTCACAGCTGTGACATATGGGCTAGCAAGGGAAAAAAACGAAGTGGTAAATAAAGTCTATAACATTATGAAAAACATAAACATGGGGTGAGATTCTAGAATATTATTACAAAGTACTTAGCTTTAAAAATTTGGGGGTAAAAGGTTTTATAATAAGAAAAAGGGTAAGCTATTTATACTACAGAGCTAATTTGGACTGAAAATTAAGTCTTTAGACCAGGAATTCTAACCCTGAGATATATGAGGTTTCAAGGTGAATACATGAAATAATATGCAAAAATTTGGCTTTTTTTTAAGAAAAAAATCTTCAGCTTTCCTCAGAATCTCACAGTCCAGATCGTTAAAAGGCTAAGAGTTATAATTTGTCAAATATGATGTTTGCTGTAATTCCACAGATCTTTCCTGACTCAGGAGTCCCTCCTAAAGGCATACTTCTACTCTCAAATTCAACTACTCTACTGTATTTACCTGCCTGTCTCTCCATTAGGTGCTTCTCCGTATGCATGTCAATAGCCTTATCTATTAGCACAGTGCCTAATGCACACTTCCTTATGGATGAATGTTTATTCAATTAATAAATGAACAGAAAGGATAGCTAACTAACAAGTATACAATGTTAATTACCTAAAAAGAACTGAACACCTTTCTCCCCAAAGAATAAATGTTTCTAACATGGTAAGCAAGATGACTTCAAAACTGTTACTATCAGCACAGTAAGTTTCTTGGGATATTTTAGAAAGTGCTTATTCCAACTGGATGAAGTTTAACTCAAGAGGATATTCAACTCATAGCTTCTACAGGTCAACCTGAAGCAGAGAAAGGGCCTCCAAAGAACACAGTAGGAAGTCAGGGTAGTGACTCTAGGGCCAAAACTGTCGGTTTGGCTCAATTAGGGAAAATTACCAAGAGATATACAATATCTCTGAGCCAAATAATGTAGCATTTACACATCACTTTGCTTTACAGGTCACTAAGAAAAGTGTGCAATTGGGAGCACAGTAGAGGAAAGATGTCGTCAAGCAAGGTAGAGCTACTGACACTCCTGGTCAGGAATCAGGTCTTCTCACTCATGGTGTTGGATTGATAAGAACTATTTAAATGTCTTTGTACAAATCCCTTAAAAATGAGGCAGCAGCAGTAGTTAAAATTTAGTGTTTCATTAGAAGAAAAAAACCCTTTTTTATAAAATGAAAGGATTTAACACAGTGAAAATACTTTATATGGGAGGGTTTAATTTCATTAAGAATCGACAAACATTCAGAGAACTGCTATTTCCTTCAACATACTAATAGATTTATCCCAGGATAAGCAGTGTTTTCCTCCATTTCAGGCTTCCACAAGCTAATTAGAAAAGCGGACCGTTAGGTGGCTTGGAATGTGGAGATCCACAATCTAGGATCCCAACCTGGAGTCCAGATTTCCTTAGTGAGCAATGATCTTTACTTTGATTTTTGCATCATCAAGCCTCTGGTTGTTGTTCAGTCGCTCAGTTGTGTCTGACTCTTTGCGACCCCATGGACTGCAGCGTGCCAGCCTTCCCTGTCCATCATTTCTTGGAGTTTGCTCAGACTCATGTCCATTGAGTTGTTGATGCTATCCAACCATCTCATCTTCTCCCCTTCTCCTCCCGTCTTCAGTCTTTCCCAGCATCAGGGTCTTTTCCATTGAGTTGGCTCTTTGCATCAGGTGCCCAAAGGTTCAGCTTCAGAATCAGTCCTTCCAATGAATGTTCAGGGTTGATAAACCTTTAGGATTGACTAAAGCATGGATTAGGATTGATAAGCCTCCAGTTAACATCCCAAATAAAACATCAATTGATATGAGAAAACACATTAAGAATTCTACCCTCCTGTTTTATTCTTTAGGATTAGGGACCTGTTGAACCTGATGTCATGAAGCCTGATGCAATGGAAATAGCTCCAGTTCTTCCAGGTGTTCCACTTTCTTTGTAATCGGATTTTATCAAGGAAGTCAGAAGCAGTAGGTCAGTGGCAGTCAGTCAGAGTGTGGAGAAACTATCTCCCTCATGCTCATCCTAGTAATTACTTACACATGGCAAGGTGAGTATGCTTACTTTCCCATACTGCATTTTTGTTGATTCTATAAGGCTAGAATTAGTATTAGTGAAATGAATTGTTTAAAATGTGAATTGTTAAGAGACATAAAAAGGTATTTCCTCCTCCTGAAACAATCATTGAACTTTATTTGGTGTTAGTAAGTCCCAGGCATATAGCTAGCTATACATAGAATTGACATGTTGTAAACTTTCTATCAGATTGTACCTAACCAAGATAATTTTCCTGTAGTCTTTATTATTCGGAAACATGTCCCTGATCTCTGTGACTAATTGGTTGTATACCTTCACACTAGATATTAAACCTGTTTGGGTTGAGGTTTCCTTTAACATGAATAACATGATAATTAAAATTGATATGAATAACAGGATAATTTTCAAAGTTCCTATTTTGCTTATATTTCACAATTCCTATGTGAAAATATAGCAATAGATCTTGAAAGTATACATTTACATATTATTATGGTAATACATTAAGTGGTATACTAAAATCAAGATCAATTCTAAAGGCAAAAACATGCAAAGCTGAACATGGTAATTTGGTACCAAATAAATGCCCCTTATATTTGTATACAATCTTTCTTTCATCTAGGTGAAGACATTTTTCCCACTTACTCGTCACATGTATAAAGAAAAATTGTTCTTATGCATGACTTAAGGACAGGCAGAATTTGTATGATTAAGAGCTTGAGCTCTAACTGAGGTAAGTCCAAATTCGGATTCTTATTCTGCTATTTACTGGCTGCATGAAATCTGGTCAAATAACTTGACCTCTCTAGCAAATATTCTTCTTTAAAATAAAGATCTTTTATTTTAAAGGACTCAGTGCCTTCACTGCCATGGCAGGGGTTCAGTCCCTGGTGGGGGAACCAATATCTTGCAAGCCCCGCAGTGCAACCAAATAAAATAAATCTTTTAGTAGCCATGTCAGAAGATCGTTACAGAGGGATAGTTTTTTGCTGTTTTTATAGACACCATTGGAAGATAATACACTTCCTCAAACTTGGGAACCGATGGAACTAATATTGGAATAACAATAGTTAATCTAATTATATTAAACCAAAAAACCCCTTTCTACTAAGCTACATTAAAGATATATTTGGCTTCTGTAACATAACAATAAAACATGAATATGGTTACTAATAGAAGTCTACGATAGTTAAAAAATGTCAGTATTAAAGTGACTTAACAAAATTCCTGCTGATTTTATACCTGGCAGTTTCTGATTTGCAAAGTTTGGATATCATTTGTCAAATGGAACCTGATTCTAATTAGTGGCTTTTAAAATAAAACATATTAATTGAATACCCTTGCTCATGCATACTGTTAAAGTATCATTTTTTTTCCCTTTTAAGAATAGAAGGTTTGGTGTGTTTGTGTAGTTGCTCAGTCGTGTCCGACTCTTTGTGACCCTATGGACTGTAGCTTGCCAGGTTCTTCTATCCATGGGGATTCTCCTGGCAGAAACATTGGAGTGGGTTGCCATGCCCTCCTCCAGGGGATCTTCCCAACCCAGGACTCGAAGTGGGGTCTCCTGCATGGCAGGCGGATTCTTTACCAGCTGAGATAACAGGGAAGCCCAGAAGGTATGATAGTATATAACAAAGATTAATATTTTTCCTTATAAGCAAATGATTTTTCAAAACTATAACATTGGCCAACGCAATACACCAAAATAATTTTTATAAACAGGTTTCAATGTTATTATCAGAAGTTCCCAGATAGTTTCACTTTGTAGGGCTGTTTGTTCAAATGTGTATTTTATGTCAATTTAAAATTTGATTTGTACTTTCCTCCTGATAATGCTAAGAAGCATTCCAAAATATTATGCATTGTTGACAACAGTTCCAAAATGGTCATTCTAAATTCAAAGACTATGAAAAACATTGGGCATCTTATTCATAGAAAAGCTATTATATCATTTTATATAGAATAAAAATCTTAAGTAACTAAAATTTCTACTTTAATAATCTCTAGGTAATCATCACAGCCAGGTTTCATTTTCAGTTTCCAATATAGGAAGATCATCATCTTACATAAGACCTGGAAGGCAGCTTTATTTAAGAGGAAAATAAAACTTCTTAGCAAATTAAAATATTCTGCTCACTTTCTGCCACAAGGTATTTCTGAGCTCTCATTTCTGATCTTTTTGTGCTTCCTCCCCTGCCAGAAATAAATTCCATCTTCACTTCCCCGACCAAATATCTGTCCAAATCTCGATCAGATGTCATTCTTCTACATGCCTTTCTTGGTGGCCACTTTGCTCCCCACAAAGCTGACTGCTCCTTTCTCTGTGCTTCCTTTCTACCTTAGATTCACATCTTTCTTTGCACTTTAGGATACTGTTGTAACCAATTTTTAACTGAGCATCTCCCATGTGAACATGTGATGTTTTTGAAGGTAGTCTCCCTATCTTATACATCTTCCCCCCTCCCCTCCACCCCAGCAGAGACCCTGGCACATGGTAGAAATGAAGTTGCTCTGTGACCCCCATGGACTGTAGCTTACAAGGCTCCTCTGTCCATGGAATTTTCCAGGCAAGAGTACTGGAGTGGGTTGCCATTTCCTTCTCCAGGGGATCTTCCCGACCCAGGGATCGAACCTGGGTCTCCAGTATTGCAGGCAGACACTTCACCATCTGAGCTACCAGGGAGGCCATGGCAGGTCAGCCTTATTCCTTGGACTGACTTTTTCAGCAATTAGAGTATATTTTGAGCCTAACTTTAAAATTAGGAAGTTTGTTGCCAAACAGTAAAGAAATTTCTTAACACTTTGATGAGGTAAAAATAAGGATTAACATGTTTGTGACTGGCATTACTATGGCAAGACAGCATAGATAACCCTGTCCTGGTCTGCAGGTCCTGAACACTGCACTGTCTGGTTCCCCAATTACAGCTGTAAAAAAGCAGCTCCAGTCATTTCTCCAAGCAAATCTTAGGAGCAAACAAGTCCACATAAGGCCTCTGTCTCTGATGTAACTAAAATGGAGGAAAATGGACTATTGAAAGGGACCCTCTACTTTTTTAGACAAGACAAATGATGGGAGGAAGGAAAGCACTATGTTTTAAAAGGACTTAAGTCTTCTAGGTTTCTGTTGGCCTCTCATGCTCTTCCTGTTTGGAGAGTAAGCTCTAACCACTTGAGTTACCTAAGAGGTTTGGTAAAGATCAATCAGTCTTTCTCTAAGAGACTTGGCCACTGATACTACATCCACCGCCAAGGAGAATACCTAAACCATGCGTGTATCCTGCATTGGCACCATCATTGAGAACAGGCTTGGGAACAGGTTTTGTTGCCACTTCCTTCTTTGTCCTTCATTTAGTAAATAGGCCTCTTTGTGTCCGTGTTAGTCGCTCAGTCAATGTCCCACTCTTGGTGACCCCATGGAGTCCGTCAGCTTTCTTTGTCCATGGGAAACACACTGGAGTGGGTTGCCATTCCCTCCTCCAGGGGATCTTCCCAACCCAGGCATCGAAGCCAGGCTTCCTGCATTGCAGACAGATGCTTTACTGTCTGAGCCAATTGGGTGGATTAGGAAAAATATTTTCTGTAACTCTGTTCTTAAGGTTCATTCAGAAAGAACCATCCAGAACAGGAATATAACTCATTGTTGTCCTTTGAAACACAGGGTCAAGAGGGAGTGCAGGTCCTTAAGGAGTGTGGAACAAAACCACTTGAACAGTACTGGACTGCCTCTGAACTTCCATATACTAGAGGACTGATCATTCACATGGTTTAATCCACCGTCAGTCTGGCTCTCAGTTGCAGCCAGGTTATTCTGGTTGTTTCCAAGAACTCTGTAATAGGAAACTTCATATGAGATACATAGCATTAGAGTCTAATGATGAGACCAAACTAATTTCCTGTTTATTATTTAGAGGCAGAGGTGCTCTGTTTGAGAAATACCAATCCATTAAAGTCACATTTTAAGACATTTACTTTAAATATCTAGCATATAATAAATGGATTTAGATAAGTGCTAATGATACAAAAATTTTAGAATGTTTTTACCTAAAACTTACTGAAAGGTTTTGTCTGAAGAATTCTTATCTATACACAAGTATAAGTGTGGGAGAGAGATTCCTGGTTACCATGAAATCTGTATTCTATTTCTAAAGGATTCTGACTTGTCTTTATGTATTTTAAAAATCTTTTATTTATTGTATTTTTGGCCACGTTATGCAACTTGTGGGATCTTAGTTCTCTAATCAGGGACAGAGCCCTGGCCCCCAGCATTGCAAGCATGGTGTCCTAACCACTGGATCGATAGGGAACTGTCCTGACTTATCTTTAAAACAAAGTACTTCACTTAAAATATTTCAACAAATTCTTAATAACTGGCAACATCTACATGTTTTAATGTTTGAATACTTACAAAGAACATTATTACAGTTACAGAATCACATTTTTACCAAACACAGATTGTATTTCTGATTTTTTCTCTGTTAAAATTTATTACTTTTTAGATGCCTTTTTTAAACGCTAACTTTAAAGAGTGAAGTTTCTCCCTCAGAAATAAAAATCTGAACAATTACTGAATTTTTAATACATACTTTTATAGGACTTCAAAAGCAAATTGTAATTCAAACCAATACCTTTAGAAGAAAAGTTACAAACTCAGTTTAATTTCAAAGGTTTTCATAAGGTAGAGAATGCAGGCCATGTTTTATATTGAATAAACACAACTATTGTATAATAAATACAAAATAAAAAGACAGTGGTAACACTATCATCAAGGGGGAAACAGTATATTAACTTTAATCTAAAAGGCTGCTTCCTGTATCTGTCTTGGTGTTAGCTGAGTATTCTCTATTGATTTTATTTACAGAAGGAATCTCTGTAGTCAGATTTATCTTTCACTTTCATGCCCCCACATGGGAAGTCGTAGGTGAATATCTGTAGGAATACAATTTATTGTCTGCTCCTCCACTCAGAAGTAACTGCATAAAGCGAGAGGGGAAAAAACAAACACAGAAGTAAATACAATTATTTCATATGATAGCTAAACCTAAACTATTAAACTATCAGTAGATATTCTGATTACAGAAAGAATTACAGATAAGCAATTAACTTGCATTGACAGTTAATACTCAGATGGGCCAGTTGCATCAAATTTCACTACTATAGCACACACACACACACACATATATACACAGTATATTAAAACTTTAAAAGTGATGATTTTAATTTGGCTAAGGCATAATATGCTATCATACTTTCTATGAAGCTTTTGCTAAGGAATCTAATAAAATTAAAAGTCTGAAGGGTAATATAGTTTTACCTATTTAAGAAAAGTATGTAAAGAACAGCACATTAATTGTTTATAGATAAGTGGGTATTATAGATTTTTCAAATAGCCCTAGGACCTGTATTTAGAAAGAGTTCTTAGGCAATAAAATAACTAAATTGTAATTAAGTACATTTTATAATATAGCCATATTATGTAATATTTTTCTAAGTAGGAAATACTTTGACACAATTAATCTGAAGCAGCAAGTTTACAGACTTAAAAATTTTATTAAAAATACTCTTGAGAAAAAAAACTGCTTCGAAATATTCAAATTTTTCTACTCCTAATAGTAAAGGATACTTTTTTCTTCTTTAAATGATGAGGTTTTATGAGTATTAACTTAGAATACAGAATTATAAATATCAGGTACATTGAAACTAATAACTGTGAATACAAAAATAAATTTATTCTAATAATATAGTTTCCTCTCTATCAAATAACTGATAAATTCTTACCCCTGAGTCTGTCCAGTCTACACTCAGAACTTTGTCTTCATGAGCAGCCAGATCATAGAGAGGAGCCTTACAACTAAAGATGAAAATATTAATGTTATATGCATTTCATAGTATTAAACAAATATATGTGCATAATCACTTACACACTTCTGAAAATTTTAGTTTGCCATCCTTGTCCCAATAACCACTTAATCTTAAAATTCTGAGTGTTTTCTTGACTGTCTCTCCCTGTATCATTAACAGATTATGGGTTTGGTTACTGCTTCTCCATTCTACTTGTAGAAATATGTAAATAAATTATTTATACATTCTCTTGGAGGCCCTTTGCATATATTATTATTGTACCCTAACTAAAGAAAGGAATCTGTAAATTTTTATCTTTAAAAAGTATATATTTTATTTAATTTCCTATTAACCTAATTTCTAATTTGATCAGTTTCATTCATTTAGGCCACTTGCCTTCCAATTCTGTGTCATATTTATATTAAGGCTCAGGATTCCTTTTTGCTATTTTATGTAACGAGGTGAGAAAGATGGATTTCATAAACTTGTGTATTTTTTTTTTTTTTTTGGCAAAAGATAAAACTATCACAAATTCATCCAGAATGCAAAAGATAACATATTGAGAAAATTCCTTTGATCCTGGCCTTCCTTTTTGATACCAATTATGTATCATTTCAGGGCATATGACCAAGAACATGTTTTTCACCGTTCTGCTTTTGGATAGTTATTTCAGTGTTCATTTTCTTTGTATTTAACAGGCAATTGATATACTTCTTTTATTAATCATAAACAGGAATTACCTTCTGGTATCCCACAGCTTAACCATGTTATCTAAAGAACCAGAAATGAGCTGCTGTTCATGGGTAGGAGACCACTTTACTGATGTTACCCAACCTGTATGTGAGGTTAGGGACAGCGACACCAAAGAACCATCTGAACAAAACAAAACAAATAACGATGATTAAATTTTAGGAAAGAGAAGTAGGCAGAACACCTCCCTCGCCCCCCACATCAAATTTCTAGAAAATTATCTTTCAAAGGTCCGTCTCATCAAGGCTATGGTTTTTCCAGTGGTCATGTATGGATGTGAAAGTAGGACTGTGAAGAAAGCTGAGCAGTGAAGAATTGATGCTTTTGAACTGTGGTGTTGGAAAAGACTCTTGAGAGTCCGTTGGACTGCAAGGAGATCCAACCAGTCCATCCTAAAGGAGATCAGTCCTGGGTGTTCTTTGGAAGGACTGATGCTAAAGCTGAAACTCCCAATACTTTGGCCACCTCATGCAAAGAGTTGACTCATTGGAAAAGACTCTGATGCTGGGAGGGCTTGGGGGCAGGAGGAGAAGGGGACGACAGAGGATGACATGGCTGGATGGCATCACTGACTTGATGGACATGAGTTTGAGTGAACTCCGGGAGTTGGTGATGGACAGGGAGGCCTGGTGTGCTGCGATTCATGGGGTTGCAAAGAGTTGGACACGACTGAGCGACTGAACTGAACTGATCTGTCATATTCAGCTCTAGTGAGAAGAGACATTGATGTTATTCACCCATGTTTTCTCCTGGAGATTTACATCACTCACCTTTAGTTCGGGGATCCCACAGTCTGATATGCCTATCTGTACTTCCAGATGCTAAACGTTTACAAAGTGGAGAATAGGAGATACAATTAAACACTTTATTTCCTGTCTGGGAAGGGAAAAAAAAAAGGAAAGAACATGTAACCAGAGTAGGCTAAAAGTGATCATCTCCTAGAAGTTTACCACTTAAAAGCTCAAAGTTAAAATAAGTAAAATTTTTTTTTTAAAAAAAAGCTCTATCAGAGAAGCACTGAATTTAAAGCTCAAAGTTAAAATAAGTAATTTTTTTTGTTTTAAAAAAGCTCAATCAGAGAAGCACTGAATTTGTAAGTCTTACCAAAGTTGACTTTAGACTGCCAGACTCAACATCCCATACTTTAATTGTGTGGTCCCAAGACGCACTGCAGATTTCTTCAGCATCTGACCACAGAACTGAGGAAATGGCTTCCTTGTGGCCAGAGAGGGTCACAATGGGAGTCTAGAAATGAAAAGACACCCAAAAGGGAAAGCATTTTCAGTTCAGAGTGATCAAAAAATGACAGTAGCTATTACTTCTGAAACCCATACGCCAGATATTTTGCCAGGTGTGGTGGCCCTCCTGTCCTGCCCTATTTCATCTTTACAGCAACCCTCTAAGGGACACTTCAGTTGAGGAAGATAACTTGCTCAAGGTCATGCTGCTTAAAGATGGCAGATTTGAGTTTGAACCCAAATACTACTCCAAAATTTGTAGTCTTTCCACAAGACTCTGTTGCTACTCCATCTGCTCTACTTTTCATTTTCAGGAATATTAATATTGACACTAAAGTTTCCCTGTTGACAAACATGTCACATGTAGAAGCTAGGAGAAAAAGCCCTGGGGGCAGAAAGATGTAGGTTTGAGTTAACGTGCTGCCATTTTCTACATGACTCTTCCAGGTTTATTAATTTCAATAAGTTATTCTCACCGCCTCATTTCTTCAGCATCCAATCTTTAAATAATGTCCCTGGTTCATTTATTAAAACTCCAAAATCTCTAACGTCCCTCTCAAATTAAAATCCTCAAACTGGGTAAGGTGTCTGTATTAAACACAAGGAAAATGTAAAAGAAAGAGGGAAAGGGCTCTGAAATGAGGGATAGTCAATCTACTTTTTTTAACTCTGTTACATTTCACTTCCTTACATGTTAAGGGAATTACACCAGATTAGACATCAGCAAAGTTTTTTGATAAAGGTCCAGAAAGAAAAAAATTTTTAGCCTTTCCAGGCCATATACAGTCTCTTTTGCATATTCCTCTTTGTTTTTAAAGCCTGTTAAAAATGTAAAAATCCCTCAGCTCTCTATAGCACAAAAATAGGCCAGAGTGAGAGCTCCTGTTGGGCTGTTATTTGCCACCTCCTGAACCAAATGATCTCTAAAATCTCTTTTCCAGTTCTAAAAGTTTCCTGAAAGTAATAAAGCAACCTGATAGAGAAGCGAGGAACAGAGCAGCCTCTGTTGTGATCCAAAACAAAAGTAAGGTAACATAGAGATAATCAGAGATTCAGTAAAATGATGGGTAGACTTAAATGAATAAGCAATTCCATTCCTAGGTATGGAATTGGAATTGAAAAATGAAGACTTTTCAAGAAAAATGGAAACTTAGGTTCATACAAAAAACTGCCCACAAGTGTTTTAGCAGTTTTATTCATAACTGTCAAACCAGTAACAACCCAAATATCCTTCAACTGGTGAATGATTAAACCAACTGTTGTACAATATATCCATAAAATAGAATGTTACCCAGAATTTGAAAGGAATAAACCATGACATGGGGGCTTCCCTGGTGGCTCAGATGGTAAAGAATCTGCCTGCAATGTGGGAGACTTGGGTTCGATCCCTTGGCTGGGAAGATCTCTTGGAGGAGGGCATGGCAACCTGCTCCAGTAGTCTTGCCTAGAGAATCCGTATGGACAGAGTAAGCTGGCGGACTACAGTCCATGGGGTTGCAAAGAGTTGGACACTACTGAGCGACAAGGCACAGCACAAACCATGATATACCCAATAACTTGGATGAATCTTTGTTGTTCCCCTCAAATACATTATGTGGGGAAAAAAAAACCCTTGATAAGAAAGGCTACATACTGTGTGATCCTACTTATATGATATTCTAGAAAAATTCTAGGAATGAAGATTAGTAGTCGTTAAGAGTATATAAATATAAAAAGTTGACTACAAATGGGCAGCATGAGTTTTAGGGGATGGCAAACTGTTCCATATCTTGAATATGTATTAGTTACATATTATACCTATTTACCAAAACTCAAAAGCTATACACCAAAAAGAGTGAATTTTCTTGTTTTTGTTGTTTAGTCGCTAAGTTGTATCTGACTCTGCGAACGCATGGACTGTAGCCTGCCAGGCTCCTCTATCTATGGGATTTCTCAAGCAAGAATACTGAAATGGATTGTCATTTTCATCACCAGGGGATCTTCCTGACCCAGGGACTGAACTAGTGCCTCCTGCATTGGCAGGCAGATTCTTCACCGCTGAGCCAGCAAGGATGTAAATTTTTTTAAAAATAGGTAGAAAAGTCAACTTTGGCACTGTTAACTGCAAACAAACTTCAGTAGAATGGAAGTGAAAGTGACTCAGTTGTGTCTGACTCTTTGCAACCCCATGGCCTACACAGTCCATGGAATTCTCCAGGCCAGAATACTGGAGTGGGTAGCCTTTCCCTTCTCCAGGGGATCTTCCCAACCCAGGGACTGAGCCCAGGTCTATTATTATTATTCTACTATTCAGTAGAATAATACTGGAGAAAAGCCATTTTGAGAAAAAATGTAGAGAAAACCCTATCGTATGTTAATGTATTAATATGAAACAAATGACCATTAAGTGAACTGACTGAGAGTGTTATTCATGTTAAGAGAAGTCAAATACTAGACAGAAATCTAGAGAGAAGACAACTATTTTTGAAATTTGTCTTATTTTAGTCTTCATAACCCAACTTTTCCTATTATTTCTGATTTTCACTTCAAATAGCTCTTCTACTTTTTCTCTGCATTCACAATTTGGCTAACTGGTACAAAAGTCCTAGCTTTTTGGCCTCTCTTAGCTTTTGACATGCCTTCTTCAGTAAGCTTAATCATTTCCAGCTTTTGATTTAAAATGTGAGACATGAGACACTGCCTTTCCCTTCAACACCCAGAGTCCACTGTGGGGTTTTTAACTGGGCTGATTTCAATACTGTTGAATCTCAGGAATAGGGAGGCCCAAGGAGGGAGACAGAAATGGGGGAGCGGCTTGTCGGTGGAGCAGTCAGGACATAGACATTTTCTAAGTTCACTGTCTTACAGAGGCATGGTTCATGGCACGCCAAAGCAATTGCAATGGTAACGTCAAAGACCACTGATCAGGACTTCCCTGGCGATGCAGTGCATAGCAATTTCCCTGCCAATGCAGGAGACGTGGGTTTGACCCCTAGTCCGGGAAGATTCCACATGCTGCAGAACAGCTAAGCCCATGCACCACAACTACTGAGCCTGCGTGCTGCGACTACTGAAGCCTGTTCACCTACAGCCTGTGCTCCACAACAGGAGAAGCCCCTGCAGGCACAATCAAGAGTAGCCCTCTGCTCGTCGCAGCTAGAGAAAACCTGCTCAGCAACAAAGACCCAGGGTAACCATAAATAAATAAATAAAATTCTATAATAAAAAAAGATCACAGATCACAATAATAATTTAAAAGTCTGAGGATTTCTCATGGTGGTCCAGTGGTTAAGGACAGTGGAGGACAGGAAAGCCTGGCATGCTGCAGTCCATGAGGTTGCAAAGAGTCAGGCATGACTGACTGACTGAGCAACCAGGGGTTAAGACGCTGCACTTCCAATGCAGGGGTTGCAGATTGGATCCCTGGTGGGGGAACTAGGATCTCACATGCTGCTTGGTGCAGCCAAAAATAAACACATTAATTTTTAAAAACATGTCTGAGATATTGTGAGATTTATTGATATCAAAGTGTGACACAGACACGAAGTGAATGAATACTGTTAGAAATATACCAACAAACCTGCCTGATACATAATTGCCACAAAGCTTCAATTTATAAAAAACATATTATCTGCAAAGTGCAATAAAACTGAGATATGCCCGTATATATGAAGTATAAAACTAGATGAAACTAATCTAAGTGATAGAAGAGTGATCACTTTCAGGAAGCTACTGATTTCAAGGGAGCCTAGGGAGAGTCTTCTAGGAGGTGTTGGTAATTCTTATGTTTTGCTTTGGATAGTGATTACTTGAGTATACACAACTAAAAATTCATTGAGCTGCATGCTTCACTATATGTATGCCAACCTTTAATTAATATAAAGATTTTTAAAAAGCTACCTTAGGAGTAAAGAATTTTGATAATTCAAGAAGTCTTTTTCTACTCAAGACATATTCTGTAAAGGTTGATCAGGTATATGCATCAATAAATTGCCACTGGCACATTATCCAATTGATAAGGCATTTATAGCTTTAATTTGTCCTATGAGAAAAATGATAAGGAAGCTGAGTTGCGAATCATTCCACTTGCAATTCAGCAGTCTGTGTTTAAATGTATAAATTGTAAATCACTACTTCCAATTGAAAACAGTAAGTACTATTATTTATTGCAGTCTACTTGAGTTTGATGAATTATTTGTGATCATACTTTATTCCTCATTTTCAACAACTTTATAAGCTATCTTTTTATTGGTGACTATAAGAATTAAGGTGCAAATGTGTACCTAATTCACTGCATATCCATTAAAGCTGTGAGATAATGAAAGAAAAAAATATGATTTCCTACATCTGACTCAGTATTGTTCCTCTCATTAAGTATATTAATTCAGGTCAGATCATAATAAATATCCTTCTAAAGGAACAGAGCAAATATGAACGAACTTTCTGAGTGTAATTTAATTCAAAACTTCAGAACTCTTGATTTCTAGTGATTTAGGAGATGTACTAGAATTATATCTTTGATGTATGAAACATTATTATTACTACTTTTAAAATTGAAGTATAGTTGATTTACAATGGTTGTTAGTTTCTGGTATATAACAAAGTGATTCAGTTACATATTCTTTTCCATTATAGTTTATTACAAGATACTGAATGTAGTTTCCTGTCCTATACAGTTAAGACCTTGTTGTTATATACAGTAGTCGGTATCAGCTAATCCTAAACTCCTAACCTGTCCCCAACCACCACCTTTTCCCTTTTGGTAACCATAATTTTTTTTATGTCTGTGAAACATTATCATTAAACAGTTAGGTAATGAGATACTTACTTTGTGTAAGTTCTAACAAAAGATCTTACTTTAAAATTCATCATGAGATCAAATAAAATAGCTAAATAACCTACCAACCTGTAAGCCTAGCTTTTTGTTGTTGTTTAGTTGCCAAGTCGTGTCCAACTCTTTACAACCCCAAGGACTACAGCACGGCAGGTCTCCCTGTCCCTCACTATCTCCCGGAGTTTGCCCAAGTTCACGTGCATTGAATCAGTAATGCCATCCAGCTATCTCATTCTCTGTTGCTGTCTTCTCCTTCTGCCTTCAATCTTTCCTAGCATCAGGGTTTTTTCCAATGAGTTGGCTGTTTGCATCAGGTGGCCAAACTATTGGAACTTCAGCTTCAGCATCAGTCCTTCCAATGAGTATTCAGGGTTGATTTAAGATTGGTTTGATCTCCTTGCTGTCCATGGTACTTTCAAGAGTCTTCTCCAGAACCACAGTTCGAAAGCATCAATTCTTCAACCTTCCTTATGGTCCAGCTCTCATGTTCGTATATGACTACTGGAAAGACCATAGCCTTGACTATATGGACCCTTATCGGCAAAGTGATATCTTGGCTTTTTAACACACTGTCTACGTTTGTCATAGCTTTCCTGCCAAGAAGCAACCATCTTCTAATTTCATGGCTATAGGCACCATCTGCAGTGATTTTAGAGCTCAAGAAGAGGAAATCTGTCACTGCTTCCACATTTTCCCCTTCTGTTTGCCATGAACTGATGGGAATGGATGCCACAATCTCAGTTTTTTAATACTGAGTTTTAAGCCGGCTTTTTCAGTCTCTTCCTTCACCCTCATCAAGAGGCTCTTTAGTTCCTCTTTGCTTTCTGCCATTAGAGTGGTATCATCCACATATCTGAGGTTGTTGATATTTCTCCCAGCAATCTCGATTCCAGCTTGTAACTCATCCAGCCCGGCAATTTGCACGATGTGCTCTGCATGTAAGTTAAATAGACAGGGTGACAATAAATAGTTTTGTTGTACTCCTTTCTCAATCCTGAACCAGTCATTTGTTCCATACAAGAATCTGTTACTTCTTGACCCACATACAGGTTTCTCAGGAGACAGGTAAGATGGTCTGTTACCATCTCGTTAAGAATTTCCCACAGTTTATTGTGATCCACACTGTCAGAGGCTTTAGTGTAGTCTATAAACAGAGGTAGATATTTTTCTGGAATTCCCTTGCTTTCTCAATGATCCAGCAAATGTTGGCAATTTGATCTCTGAGGTCCCTCTGCCTTTTCTAAACACAGCTTGAACACCTGAAGCTCTCAGTTCACGTACTGCTAAAGCCTAGCTTGAAGGATTCTGAGTATAATCTTACTAGCATGGGAGATGAGTGCAATTTTACAATAGTTTGAACATTCTTTAGTATTGCCTTTCTTGGGAATTGGGATGAGGATTGACCTATTCCAGTCCTGTGGCCATTGCTGGGTTTTCCAAATTTCCTGACACACTGAGTGCAGCACTTTTATAGCATCATTTTTTAGGATTTTAAATAGCTCTGCTGGAATTCCATTACTTGCACTAGCTTTATTGGCAGTAGTGCTTCCTAAGGCCCACTTGATTTCACACTCTAGAATATCTGGCTGTAGGTGAATGACCACACCCTCGTGGTTATCAGGGTTATTAAGATCTTTTTTGTACAGTTCTTCTGTGTGTTCTGGAGAAGGAAATGGCAGTCCACTCCAGTACTATTGCCTGGAAAATCCCATGGACAGAGGAGCCTGGTAGGCTACAGTCCATGGGGTCGCAAAGAGTCGGACACAACTGAGCGACTTCACTTTCACTTTCTGTGTTCTTGTCATCTCTTCTTGATGCCTTATGCTTCTATTAGGTCTTTACCACTTGTGTCCTTTATTGTGCCCATGCCCATCTTTGGATGAAATGTTACTTTGATATTTCCAGTTTTCTTGAAGAGATCTCTAATTGTTCCCCTTCTGTTGTTTTCCTCTATTTCTTTGCACTGTTCATTGAAAAAGGCCTTCTTGCCTCTGCTGTTCTCTGGAACTCTGCATTTAGTTGGGTGTAACTTTCCCTTTCTCCCTTGCTTTTTTGCTTCTCTTCTTTCCCCTGCTATACACAACCACTTTGCCTTCTTACATTTTTCTTTGGGATGGTTTTGTTTGCTGCCTCCTGTACAATATTATGAACTTCTGGCCACAGTTCTTCAGGCACTCTGTTTACGAGATCTGTTCCCCGGAATAAAGTGATGAGGCATGCCGTGCAGGGCCATCCAAGACAGACAGGTCATACTGGAGAGTTGTGACAAAATGTGACCCACTGAAGGAGGTTGTATACTTCCCGTGAGAACCTCATGAACAGTGTAAAAAGCTGAATGCCATTATATTCAGTGACTCAAAATGCAGCAGTTTCATAATAAAAATTTAGTAATCTACCGAAAGTCTAATTATGGTTGAAGGACCAAGACAAAAGGAAACTAAGTACAGTAAAGTACCGTCAGTTCTCACGAATACTTACCCTTGTTAGTCCCAACTGCTCTGTTTTCTGTTTCTTTCTTGGTCGATTTGTGGATTCTTCCATTTCATCTTCTTCATCTGTAGGAACTATATCATAGAGAACTAGATATGATAAGTTTAAAATTTAAAGTAAATATTAATTACAGACAATCTCAAAGGATTCTTATATTTCTGGGCATATACTTCATGTTATCTCAACTGGTTAGGGATGAATATTTTTTTTTATTTTGGTTAATGGAAAATCCTATCTAAAAACAATACACTGGTTACCAATCTTCCAAAAGGAGAAAGCAAAAAATAAAGTACATTAAAATCCTAAATTCTAACCAGTTTTGTATCTTATAAAGATTATCATTATCTACCTTCATCAGTTTACCAAATCTATGAAAAGTTGCTACTTTAGTTGTAGGAGAGTTTTGACAAGAGTGTATTTATATAAAGGGAATGATATGGTAAATAAACACGTTAAAAGGACATACATTCCAGCCGTCTTTATTTTTCTTGACTATTTCACTTTTATTTTTACTGCATTAAAAAAAATTAATTTTATGTATTTATTTTTGGCTGTGCTGGGTCTTCACTGCTGCATGACCTTTTCTCTAGTTGCAGCGAGCGGAGGCTACTCTCTGGTTGCAGTGCCAGACTCTAGGGTGTGCGGGCTTCATAAGTTGCAGCCCCTGGGCTCTAGAGCACAGGCTCAATAGTTGTGATCCATGGGCTTAGTTGCTCTGCAGCATGTGGAATCTTCCCAGATCAGGGATCAAACCCACGTATCTCCTGCACTGGCAGGTGGATTCTTTACCACTGAGCCATATGGGAAGACCTATTTCACTTTTCTATCAATAAATTAAAAGTGTTTCATAGTTTTTTTTAAAAAACTTTGTTATTCAGCATTTGGCTAGGTAGGAAACCCAGATAAACAAACCATAGAGTTTAATGTTTTGTAACTGTTTGTAAATGTCATGTGCTTTTCCCAGAATGACTATAAGCATCTTAAGGGTAACTGTTCATTTATATGTCATCTACCCAGCACTATCAAAAAGTATTTCACAAAAGGAAAAATTCCTCCATAAACGTTTTGCCTCAAAACTGCTTGTTTTAATGAATTTTGGGAAAAAAATAAACTATTTTAGGTTTGTATTTCCTGCCATCTTACACATAGTTATTTAAAACTGTTTAGGCTTTTCTTGATTATCTTCCCCTCCCCACTTCTACTCTGTGAACTGAATTTAGGGTGGGGATGGCAGTTTAGTCTCCAAGTCGTGTCTGACTCTTGCGACCCCATGGACTATAGCCCGCCAAGCTCCTCTGTCCATGGCATTCTCCGGGCAAGGATACTAGAATGGGTTGCCATTTCCTTCTCCAGGGAATCTTCCTGACCCAGGAATTGAACCTGGGTCTCCTTCATTGCAGGAAGATTCTTTACCAACTGAGCTATGAAGGAAATTGTACAGTAGTAATAGAGCAACTTCCTCAAAAGTTAGCAGAGGTATTCTGTTAACCTGGGCAATAAATAGTTCTGTACTACTATTCTTTAAAACGTATGTGGGTTTTTCCCCTTCTTTTCTTCCAGAAGTGTCTTCTTACTATTATCAAGGAACCTTCCTTGAGCCCCCCTTTCCCTCTAATTGTTCCTTCTATTTTTTCAAAGTAAGAAAGTTCAGTAAAATTGTATTAAAAAATTATTTAAACTAAGCCAACTTAACTAAGAAATTTCTCTAATACTAAAGTATCAATATGACTCAGAAGATTAGTTATTTCCAGGTTTCTGAATGAGGGAACTCTGAGAACTAAGGCAGTTAAGTCCCACTGCACCAGATGTGTTACTGATACGTGCTGACACCCAATAAATAAGGGAGTGGTGGGGCAGAAAGACAGAAAGTACTCATTTTTCTCTCTACTATAGGACTTTGTTTTGGGCTTCCCAGGTGGCAATAGTGGTAAAGAACCCACCTGCCAATGCTGGAGATGTAAGAGACTTGGGTTTGATCCCTGGGTCAGGAAGATCCCCTGCAGGAGGGCATGACAACCCACTCCAGTATTCTTGCCTGGAGAATCCCATTTGCATTCTGGCAGGCTACAGTCCATGGGTACAAAGAGTCGGACACGACTGAAGCGGCTTAGCACGCATATAGTACTTTGTGACCCAAAAGCCATGGTCCAATTTTTACGGCAAATTATGGGCTAAAAAAGTCTTTTTTTACATTGTAATTATTAAAATACCACTAATAAGAGAAAGTAGAGGAAATATTTCAGTTACCTGTAGACCAAATCTTTAGCATCTTATCCCAGGAGCCACTGCAAAACTAAAAAAATGAAGGGAAAAACAGGATGAAATATAATCCATCATATTATTTGCCTTTTTTTACCCTGCTATTTAACTTGAAACCTTTACTTTGCCATGAAATCCTTACGACTATGGCATCATCTTTCTGCTTGTCTTCCTAGTCTCTGGGAAGTTGTATCCTGAATCTCACGGCAGTTTAAAGAACTACCATTCTTACGGGGCCTGTACCCTGGTCACGGTTGCTTAGATCAGGGTGGGCCACTGACCGACGCTGTGCTAATAAGTCTCTTCCTCCTTCAGAGCCTGTTTTGGGAATACTTGTGTTCTAGAGAGTTGAAGTTATTCGTTTCCCAGAGACAGTACAAGGTGTAAAACCTGGGAATACTGAAGGCTAGGTTTTATTGCCACGTAGGGAAACCAGTTTGAGGTGAGAAAATGAAGTCAATATGGGGAGACGAGAAGGAGGAGGTGTGCCACATGCAAGCTTCTACTCCACTGGTTTGAAAACGATCATCACCCTGCTCATGATGTGATTCATCACTCCTTCCTTAGATCTTTTAAGCTAAAAAATTTCAGGATGAGTTTCTCTCTCTTATAGCCAAGAGACAGGGAACAGTTAATTCACTTAAAAGTTCGACTCAACAACATGTAAACCTTCATTATGGCTCAGAATGAATACACATCAATCTTTGAATGCAGAAATGTCCTCTATTATGCTAACTGGCAAAGAACTATTGAAGAAACAGTCTTAAATCTAGAATACTTAATTGTGATTTGGAGAATTTTCAGATGAAGAGTTTATAACCCCTCTTAAGTAAAAACTGTGTTGCCCTCATGGTTTGTTTTAACTTTTACCATTCTGTCATGATACAGAGTAGATCAGCAATAATTGTAAAACAACCTCGATGAACACCAACTCTAGTGTATGCCAAGCCTTAGGTGATCAGCTAGACATTTTCAACTGATGACAGCACTATGAGTAGTTGAAGGACTGAAAATGGAAGGTTACACAAAGAAATTACTTGTTTACCTGAGTTCTTAAAATTTCTGCAGTTTATATAAAATTCCAAACCAAAGATACCTAGAGTGAGGGAATGACTCTTGATATGTCTAATCATATGAGTATTTACTTCTGGTTTGAAATCATATTCTTCATGTTATAAAAGTAGGCCAATCACAGTGACTTTATGAAGAAAAGAACTTACTTGCACAAGAATCTCAAATTCTAACTGAACACAGTACTACTAACACAATAGCTACTTACTCTGGTTCCTGTGCTGTCCACAGCTATGGAATCCACGCTGCCAGCATGGCCCCTGCAGCAGTGCAGAGCCTTCCCCTTGTTCCTTTCCACATTCCACTCCCATAAGAGAATAGTCTGATCCATAGAGGCACTCAGTAGTAGACAAGACAAACTGTCTTAAGAAAGGAAAACACAAGAAACAAATTAGTACAAAAATTTTACAGTGTTCTGAAACGAAAGAAGTAAGTTTTTTTGTGGTTGTTGAGACAGATGTTAAAAAGGTAAAAGACCTCATATAGCCACCTTTGGAAAAAAAGCTAGCTTATGGTAAAAAGGGAAGATTCTTCAAAAATACTAGAGGGACTTCCTTACTGGTCCAGTGTGTTAAAACCCTGCAGTTCCACTGCAGGGGGTGCAGGTTTGATCCCTGGTCAGAGAACTAAGATCCTGAATGCCATGTGGAGCAGGCAAAAAAAAAAAACTATAAAAAAGATATGCATTTAGCTCACTCACTATTAACTTGAAAATGTATATTACAAGACATAATTTTAGGATTCACTTCTACTGATTCATGGATTTTTAGAAAATATGTCTTTTCTTAAACACTGTGTATTTTAAAGTCCCCATAATAACTAAGGCATGAGACATTTCCTATCCTGTCCCAATTCTGCCCCAGCATTGAAAATGGCTTATTTCCAATTCCTTATCTAGGATTCCTCTCAGTTTAGGCAGAGTCCTAACCTTTTTTCACCCAGGCCACATCTTTTACAACATCTGTATGTCCCACAATTGTCATTATTGATTTTCCTTCCAAGGACCAGATGCGAGAAGTCTTGTCATAAGAACCAGTCAAGATCCTATGAGGAGAAAAAAAAAAAAAGTCCTATGAAATACAAAAAGCACCTTTTTCAAACCCTGAAATCAATTTTATTTCTAAAGCAATGATAAAGTAAACTTTGCAAATTATATTTTCTAACCTTTAATATAAATATTAAGACTTCAAAACACACTAGAATAAATCAGAAGATGTTACATTTGGCTTTTCCCCCTCCTAAAAATAAAAATATAATTGGCAAACCATAAATATCATTTTTACTATTGTTGTAAAATACTACCACTCCCAGGGAAGCTAAGCAAATTGTTTGAAAAGCCTAATAGTCCTTTGTGTTTAACCAGTGAAAACGATTAAATAGAAAACCAGCAGAACCATTTAAAGTAAAAAGTAAAACCAATAAAAACATAACTATGTAATAACTCTGGGGAGACATTCATTGAATGCAGACTCCTACTACGATCCATTATTGATGTGTTTTTCTACAAGTGAGGCCAGTAGGGTTTTGCTCTAAACCCAGTCACACCTTCTGATTCTAATCTGCTCTTTTCAGCCCTAAAATAGCATGACCTGCATCTTCAGGGTAGTAGGTTAGCAGATCTGTGGCTAGAAAAGGTTTTTATATGAAACAAGTTATATTCTTAATCTTAAAAGCAACATAATCAAATAAATGCCCTAAGAGACACAACATATTTGGAAGATAAGTGTCACTATGACATCTTGAGACAGAAAAGAAAACCTATTAATAGGTATATTTCTTCTTGACTATACTAAATTTAAAGGTCTTTGGCATGGTGACAAGATATATATGTGTGTGTGTATATATATATAAATTACTTTCACAAAGAACAGGCAATCAAAGAAAAATATTCACATATTACATTTAAAACAAGAACATTCATCTGGCAATACCATTCCTCTGTCCCTTCGATTGCACTGATCCAGTCATCATGGAACATGCATTGTTCCGGCTGAGGGGCAGTGTACTTCTCCACGTACTCTAGTTCCACAACTTCTTCCTAGTCACAGAGAAAAAGCCGAAATCCATCAGGTGGTGCAGTTTTTAAATAGTACATTATGAAAATAAAGGAGCCCCAGTTTATCTCCTTCATATAATTCCTCTTCCAAATCCAAAAATTTTGGAGCCATATAGAAAGTAAAAAACTTTATTTGACCTAACAGTATGCTAAGAGTAATATTAAGAAATATTAATGATCTTGGAAAACTTATGCTTAAAGTGGAAAAAAAGAATATAAGAAACTATAAAATCATAAAGCATACAATTTAATGGGTACAGAACTTCTCTTTAAGATGATGAAAAAATTCTGGGAATGGACAATGGTGATGGTTGCATAGCATTGGGAATGTACTTAATGAATTGTACACTTAAAAATGGTTAAAAGATAAATTTTATGTATATGTTACTTACAGTTTCAAAAATTGCCACCTTAATTATACAAGCAATTATAATTTATATTTTAAATTATAAAAGCAATAATAAGGTAAGTTTGACAATTAGAGGAAGAGGGCAATCACTAAAAATCACATAAACCCAACCCACAAGCTTATATATATGTACAATCATTTTATACACCTTTACTAGTAGTAAACATTTGCTTGATGTGTTTCTTGATAACTTCACAAACATGAAGTTATCTTTCCATATTCATTTATCTGCATTCTTTGAATAATTTTCTTCTCTTAGAAGAAAAGAGAGGATTTAAAAATTGAACGTACAGAAACTGAGGTTCAAATTTTTAGGAAAAAATAATAATCAAAGGGCTCTTGGTTGCTGTAGATTCAGGTTGATTCTAAATGGAGTTTTCCTACATTATCTGGTAATACCTTCAGTAAAACAGAGCAGGTAAACATTTGAACTTACTGACGAGATGTTTTCCAGTTCCATGTGTTTGAACAAGGGCATTCGTAGAAACTGGCCCTTGATGAGGAAATCAAACTCCACATGTTTGTGGAACTCTATAGAAAATACATAATAAAATTATCAGTATTAGGACCTGAAGTGGTATTGGCAGACATAAATGAGAGACCCCAAAACAAATAGGTACCTATTGTCCCAGTGTGGCCTCCAAATTTCCCTAGACTTTCCCCATGGTACAACAGGACCATGTATTCCATATTATGTGATTTTAAAGAACAGAAATACTTTGCTTTGTTGGTATTAATATTTTTACTGTGGATAGTATAACCATTCTGAGTAAAGAAAATCTTTGTATTCTATGAAAAATCCCAAAATACACAAAAGTAGAAATAACATAATGAATCCTCATTTGAATCTTTTGTCAACTCATGGACAATCACCTGTACTCCTCCCCCCCTCTCCTGCTGGTTTACTTAAAACCAAAACTCAGAAATGATATAATTTCATCTGTAAATGCTTCAGTATGTATCTCTAAAATATAAAGACTTTTAAAAAGTCACAGTGTTAAAAATTTAAAATTATTTCTCTTAATATCATAAAGCCAGACAATGTTCGCATTTCCTTGTTTTGTGTCTTTTTACAGTGAGTTTTTTTAGAATTGACATCCAAAGTCCTCACATTATATCTGATTAATATCTTTAACAGTTCTCCATCCTTCTTTTCCTCTGCCTTTTATTTACTGAAGAAATTGGGTCTAATACTCACATTCTGGCTTTGGTTGTTTAAATCTCCAAGGTATCCCTTAACATGTTCCTCTACCACCTACACACAACCTGTAGATTAGGCAGACCTAAATGCCTGATTAGACTTTGGGTTTACTTTTGGCAAAATATTTACACACAGTATTGTTTCCTATTGTGTCACATTAGGAAGCACCCGGGGGCTTCCCAGGTGGTGCAGGTAAGTAAAGAACCTGCCTGCCAACACAGGAGACACAAGAGACATGGGTTTGATCCCGGGGTTGGGAAGATCCCTTGGAGAAGGGTATGGCAACCCACTCCAGTATTCTTGTCTGGAGAATCCCATGGACAAAGGAGTCTGGCAGTCCAAGTCCATAGGGTCACAAAGAGTCAGACACAACTGAAGCATCTTTGCATACACGCATGAAGCACGCTACTTCACTGTGACTCTTTTTACGATATTAAATTATCTCTGAGTTCAGAGGATGTCAGTCTGTTCCCATCCATCGCAATGTTCTTTGTTAGCCTTTTACCTAGTAAATGGTGTTAGTCGTTACTGATGATCAGTTCTTAAATCCATCACTTCATCTGGAGTTACGAAATGCTAAAAATTCTTCATTCTATCTGATTTATTAGCTATACTCTTTTTTAAAGAATTCCCCATCTCTCTGTCTTGTTACTATTTAAAAATCTGCATCACAGAATTAAACAGAACGAACTTACTGGTGGGAAGGGATAGTTAGAGACTTTGGGATGGACGTGTACATACTGCTATGTTTAAAATGGATAACCAACAAGGAGATACTGTACAGCACATGGAACTCTGCTCAATGTTACCTGGCAGTCTGGATGAAAGGGGAGTTTGTGGGAGAATGGATACATTTATATGTGCAGCTGAGTCTCTGCGGTTCCCCTAAAGCTATCACAACATTGTTAATTGGCTACACTCCACTACAAAATAAAGTTTTTTAAAAAAAATCTGAATCATTTACATCTTCAACTCAAAAGCAATGACAGTTATTCGATTTATACAAAAAGATACATGAATGTTCATCTACAATTTAGAAAACTATGCAAATATTTGCTTGCATGCTCAGCTGTGTCCAACTTTTACTTGGGTAACAACAAAACCATGTACTCGTATTACAAAGCCTCTATTCCAAGAAAATAATTCTTATTCTAGTTCGAAAGAGTTTTTCAGCAAGTAGGATATATGATATCTTTGAAATGTAGAAAACTAACTATTCATCAGAATCTCTATATTATATCCATGATGAAAATGATAGGAAATGCTATACGAATATCTCTGTATCAAGAACTTTCACCCTAAAAATCTTTATTCATAAATCTCAACCATCTTCTCTCCATATTGCCTTAAAAGCAGATTAAACTGATTTTTTTCCGCTAAAAACTTATTTAAAACATTTTTCAAAGTTATCATGTAGGAGAGTAATTATATAATTTATAAATTTTACCATTATAAAATGCATGCAGTATTATAGAATAATGTCCCCAAAGGGCTATAAATAACAATGTGATGTACTTTATTTAGTTAGTCATTTTGCCCTCTCCTAACTTTTCATGGTATATACCTACCGTTTTTGGCCTCCAACAATTTATTGATGATGTTACTAAGGTCAGCAATTTCAGAGGCTGCAGGTATGGAGAAGGGAACATCATCTACCGCATATCTACAAAAAGGAAATGATACATCAAATCAAGCCTACAAATATTTTAACAAATGTGCATTTATTCATTCAACAAACATTTACTGGGTATCTAATACATGCCAGACATTTTGCTACATGGGGTTAGCAAAAAATGAATTAACCTGTGGTCTCTGTACTTGAAAAGGGATTATAAATAAACAAATACAAGGAAACTGTAAGAACAATGTAAAAAGTAATACATAAAATGAGAGAACAAGGAAGCAGTAGGGTATTTCAACCAGAGAAAAGGAGGATGAGAGAGCAGAGTCTGAAAGATGTATAAAAAAAGAAAAACATTCTTACACTACACATAGAAAAGTGAGTTTTCCCTGGCTGATGTGGGGGAAGACAGAAAGAAAGGGTGCAAAAAAGCAGCACACACAAATAAAAAAGCTAAGTCATTAAACTGCCCAACCAACCTATTCCAAAGTGTTATTTTACTCTAGACAGTGACCAAGGACAAGGCTAACAAGATGTGCATGGAGTGGCTTGGATGCTGTGTGCAGTACTTTTGACTTCTTTCCTTAGGCAATGAGGAACCACTGTCTAAGTCAAATAACAAACATCATCAAAATTTTGTTTCGTTAGATCTCTCTGGGGCAGCACTGCATGACTAGATTAGAGGCACCCACAACAGGAGGCAGATCAGAAACTCTTATAAGAGAGAATGGGAGAAAATTCTTGCAAATCACATATCTGACAAGGAACATGCATCTGGAACATATAAAGAACATTTATAACTCAATAATAAAGACAACCCTATTTTTAAAACGGGCAAAGGATCAAAATAGATATTTCTCCAGAAAAGACATACCAATGACCAACAGGCACAAGAAAAGTTGTTGAGCACTATTAGTCATCAAGGAAATGCAAATCAAACAAGGAGTTATCACTTCATACCCACCAGGATGTTTACAATAAGAAAGACAGATATTAAGTGTTGGTGAGTAAATGGAGAAACACTTATTCATTGCTGGCAGGAATGTAAAATGGTACAATTGCTTTGGAAAAATCTGGCAGTTCTTCAAAAAGTTAAATATGGAATTATCACTTGACTCAGCAACTCCAGTCCTAAGTACATACCCAAGAAAAATAAACACATATGTTCACACAAAAACTTGTGCACAAATAGCTCACATTACCACTATTCTTAATAGCCCCAATAGGTGAAAATAACCTAGAAGTCCATCAACTGAACAATGAAAACAAAATGTGGTATACCCACACAATGGAGTATTATTCATCTCTAAAAAGGAATGAAGTACAACATGGACAAGCCTTGAAAAACACCATACTAAGTGAAAGGAGCCAGTCACAAAGGACCACATATTATATCATTCCATTTATAGGAAATGTTAGAGACAAAAATTGAATAAGTGTCTGCCCTGGGCTGGGGGTATTTGGAAATTTTTGGAAGGGTGGGGGGAAAATGGTAACAACAGCAAAAGAGTGATGAAAAATGTTCTAAAATTTTCTGTGGTGATGGTTGCACAATTCTACAAATATACTCAAAATTAGTTAATTGAACACTTCAAATGTGTAACATCTACTATACGTGAATTACAGCTTAATAGTTGTTACAAAAACCAAAACCAAAAACGTCTCTGTAATGTCTAAATTACAGCTTTATTTGTGCAGAATGTAAAAGAGGTTTAGGTAGAACTTACAGGGCTCATCAAATCTCTTTCTGCAGCAAAGGGAGTTGGGGGAAGAGGCTTCAAATCTTGTTAAAATGTAGATTCTAAATCAGTAGATCTGAGGTAAAGTCTGAGATTGTGCTTTTGCTAACCAGCTCCCAAGTGACGCTGGCCTTCAAACTATACTTTTTTGAGTAGTAAGGCTATGGATATATATTTATCATGTTGAAAAAAGTAAGGACTTATTTAGGTTCTCCAAAAGGTATCAAAACCTAGAAACTGAAAGTTTTGGTTTACTGTTTTCGTCAGTAAGATGGTGGTGGCGGAGGGGGAGAGAAGCATAATTGACACACTTATGTATGAACATACATGCATATGTAAATTATATGCATCAGATCAGTTCAGTCGCTGAGTTGTGTCCGACTCTTTGTGACCCCGTGGACTGCAACACACCAGGCCTCCCTGTCAATCACTAATTCTCGGAGTTTACTCAAATTCATCTCCATTCCGTTGATGATGTCATCCAACCATCTCATCCTCTGTCGTCCCTTTCTCCTCCTGCCTTCAATCTTTCTCAGCATCAGAGTTTTCAAATGAGTCAGCTCTTCGCATCAGGTGGCCAAACGATTGGAGTTTCAGCTTCAGCATCAGTCCTTCCAATGAATATTCAGGACTGATTTCCTTTAGGATGGACTGGTTGGATCTCCTTGCAGTCCAAGGGACTCTCAAGAGTCTTCTCCAACACCACAGTTCAAAAGCATCAATTCTTCGGCACTCAGCTTTCTTTATACTCCAACTCTCACATCCATACATGACTACCATATGGAAAACCCATAAGCTTGACTAGACGGACCTTTGTTGGCAAAGTAACGTCTCTGTTTTTTAATATGCTGTCTAGGTTGCTCATAACTTTTTTTCTGAGGAGTAAGTGTCTTTTAATTTCATGGCTGCAGTCACTATCTGCAGTGATTTGGGAGCCCCCAAAAATAGTCTGCCATTGTTTCCACTGTTTCCCCTTCTATTTGCCATGAAGTGATGGCAAATCTCAAAAAAATAAGAGCATGGCATCCAGTCCTATCACTTCATGGCAAATTATATGCATATACATGAATAAATCTACTTTCCCCCTTCATTTTACTGATCAGAACATATTATATAAAAGGGAGAAGAAAGAAGTTTAATTTCTAGATTTTGTTAACTTTTGGGAAAATCTAAATATATAAACAAACACATATACACACATTTGGCATTTATCCATTTATCACAGCAATTTAAATAGAGTTGCAGTTGCTCTAGTATTTCTTAAAATTTTGTGTGAATCAACAATAATCTCCATAAACCTTTTAATTAGAAAAAATACAGCAGTCATGCTATTGCATCACCATATTCCTTTAGAACTATTTAGACTAAGTATATATACTCATCTGTATTGATAACACAATTCATATATGCTGTATGCAACAGTACAAGAGGTGTGAGTATGATTTACCAGGTCAATTCATAAAACTACAAACAAAGAATAAAAAATGTAATCTTAATTGATGTGGGAGTTTTTTAGTTTTTCAATTCAGTTCAGTTTAGTTCAGTCGCTCAGTCATGTCCGACTTTTTGCGACCCCATGAATCGCAGCACGCCAGGCCTCCCTGTCCATCACCAACTCCCGGAGTTCACTCAGACTCACGTCCATTGAGTCGGTGATGCCATCCAGCTATCTCATCCTCGGTCGTCCCCTTCTCCTCCTGCCCCCAATCCCTCCCAGCATCAGAGTCTTTTCCAATGAGTCAACTCTTCGCATGAGGTGGCCAAAGTACTGGAGTTTCAGCTTTAGCATCATTCCTTCCAAAGAAATCCCAGGGCTGATCTCCTTCAGAAGGGACTGGTTGGATCTCCTTGCAGTTTTAGTTTTTAGCTGACAGTAACTTGTTAATACAACTTATATTTATTATTTATCATCAGTACCAGAAAAACTAGACAAACATTTGTTGACTCAATCAATCCAATTAGTATAACGTAGTCTCTACCATCAGGAGACTTACAATATAGCTGAAGAGACTAGGCAAACAAAAAGAAAAATTAATAGTGTAATAGCAGGTCAGGAAGCAACAGTTAGAACTGGACATGGAACAACAGACTGGTTCCAAATAGGAAAAGGAGTACGTCAAGGCTGTATATTGTCACCCTGCTTATTTTACTTATATGCAGAGTACATCATGAGAAACGCTGGACTGGAAGAAACACAAGCTGGAATCAAGATTGCCAGGAGAAATATCAATAACCTCAGATATGCAGATGACACCACCCTTATGGCAGAAAGTCAAAAGGAGCTAAAAAGCCTCTTGATGAAAGTGAAAGAGGAGAGCGAAAAAGTTGGCTTGAAGCTCAACATTCAGAAAACAAAGATCATGGCATCTGATCCCATCACTTCATGGGAAATAGATGGGGAAACAGTAGAAACAGTGTCAGACTTTATTTTTTGGGGCTCCAAAATCACTGCAGATGGTGACTGCAGCCATGAAATTAAAAGACGCTTACTCCTTGGAAGAAAAGTTATGACCAACCTAGATAGTATATTCAAAAGCAGAGACATTACTTTGCCAACTAAGGTCCGTCTAGTCAAGGCTATGGTTTTTCCTGTGGTCATGTATGGATGTGAGAGTTGGACTGTGAAGAAGGCTGAGCGCTGAAGAATTGATGCTTTTGAACTGTGGTGTTGGAGAAGACTCTTGAGAGTCCCTTGGACTGCAAGGAGATCCAACCAGTCCATTCTGAAGGAGATCAAGCCTGGGATTTCTTTGGAAGGAATGATGCTAAAGCTGAAGCTCCAGTACTTTGGACACCTCATTCGAAGAGTTGACTCATTGGAAAAGACTGTGATGCTGGGAGGGACTGGGGGCAGGAGGAGAAGAGGACGACCGAGGATGAGATGGCTGGATGGCATCACGGACTCGATGGACATGAGTCTGAGTGAACTCCGGGAGTTGGTGATGGACAGGGAGGCCTGGCGTGCTGCGATTCATGGGGTCGCAAAGAGTCGGACACGACTGAGCGACTGAACTGAATAGTGTAATATATGCCACAAAGCAGAATATAATTACGCTTCAAACGATTGCTATGTATCCGGGGACCATTTGTAAAACTGGTAAAATGTTCATATACATATAAGTATACACATACGGGTGTGTATATATGTATACACACACATATAACATGCATACGTATATGTGTAGATATATGTATATAAATACCCCAAATTATAACTGAATTGACTTCACAATCTTATCAAAAATCAGTTCTACCAACTCCCTATTGGGAGCTCCACCTTCTAGCGTGGTTTGGAAGAACATCATCTATCACCTACTTAAGAAAATGAAGTTCATGTTTTCAGACACCACCACTATCCACCAGACTCTAACGATATCGTCCGTTGTTCACTGCTCAGTTGCATAATGCACTTCATTCAGGAAGCAAACCTGAAACCCTTCAGGTCTCTCTACCCTTACAATTCAAGTTATATACAGCCTGAGAAGCTAGGCAGGAACGATGGGTGAGAAGTCCTCGCAAGGTACCGCAGAAAACGCGCTGAAGCGACGAATCCAGTCAAAAAGGGAACAGGTAAATTGACGGCAAAGACAACCAGATGCACAAGGTCACATGGAAGAGGTCCTACGAACGAATTCCGGGGGCCCGGGGCGGGGGAGGGGAGGGAGGGGGAAGGGAGAGAAAGGGAGTACGCTCACTTACTTCTTGTTGTCAGTGAAGAAGCGTGTCTGGAGCTGAGCCATGGCGTACCTAGAGAAACGTAGGAGTAACAGTCACACAATCGGCACTCTGGGCTTTCAGGACTACAAAAACGGGGATCTCAAAATGAGGCTGCACGTGTCAGAGAAAAGATGCAGTCGATCCCAGGGCTTCCGCTTTCTTTCCCCGGGCCTCAGCCAGAAGGCACCACGAGGCTGTCCTTCCTCAAGATCCAGCCCATAAACATCAACTACCTATTCCTAGAGTAGGAGTCGTCGATTAATGAGGCATAGTTTTAAAGGCGTCGGGTCTCTTCAATTTTTTTTTGTATTTTAAAAAAAAAATATATATATATATATTTAAGCTTGCGATCGATTATGGAGATAGAAAGAGGCCCGTTTCAAACCGACTTCTCTCCGTTTGAAATGTTAACAGGCTATCCTTAGTCGCGATAATTCAGACACAGCTCTTAGATACTACGACTCCCAGAAAGCAGCGCTTCTCAGATGATGTAGCCACTGGGAATTGTAGTCTTTTTTACCACGGTGCCCTCAGGCTATCTTCTCTGCATTAAACCTTCCCGATTCCAGGCAACGACCTATTATATTTCCTAGGCCTTCAGCTCTAATTTGCTAAAGTCTTTCCGGGTTTAATTTCTCAAGCATACTCCCAATCAAGACTCTCAGTCTACCTAGATTTCTCTAGGGCTCCAGCTACTAGCCTCAGGCTTTAGATCCAGGTGAGAGGCGGGGATACGGAAAAAAAAAAAAATGAACCAATCAGGAAGGAAACATGCGACGGTGGCTGATCAGGATCTTTTCTAAAGCGGCTGCGCTGCGCGCTCCCGGTAGCCGCGGCTGCGCACTGTACTGGTCTCCATGGCGCGGCCTCGGAACCAAGACGAGGTTGAGTAGACTCGTTTTGAATTTTCTCCCCTATGCTCCAGCACTTTGTGGACTTCCCTTCTCGCCCTCTAGGGCGCTCTGCGGCGGCGGGACTGGGGAAGTCGGAGGTTTGGCAGAGCTGTCTACGCCGGCGGGCGAGACGCTACCTCCCAACCCGCCTCCCCCCCCCCGCCCTTTCTTTCTGCTGCCTCCTCCTCCTGTCACCTCCTGACCCGCCGGGTCCCTGAGGAAGCGCCAGCCCCCGCCCCCGGGAGCCGCGGGCCTCTGTGGCGTCTTCCGGGCCCCGCCTCGGGCCGTGTTCGGGGCCCCACCTGAAGAGGCCTATTGCTCCCCTCCCCGCCCCCGCCTGGACGGGGGCCCCGGACCCGGGACAGGCAGGCTGGAGGAGATGCGAGTTAGGTGTGAGGAGGGCTGCCGAGCCTGAGTACGCACTGGCACGGAAGAGGAAGACAGGACCCCTGGGCGGGAGCGCCCACTATGTGGTCCTTTGCGCGGCCCCGCTTTTCAGGGTTCTTTTTTCTCTTTATGACATCCTTTATACCTTCCTTAGGCTTCCCTGGTCGCTCAGAGGGTGAAGCGTCTGCCTGCAATGCGGGAGACCCAGGTTCACTCCCTGGGTGGGGAAGATCCCCTGGAGAAGGAAATGGGAACCCACTCCAGTACGCTTGCCTGGAAAATTCCATGGACGGAGGAGCCTGGTAGGCTACAGTCCATGGGATCGCAAAGGGTCGGACACGACTGAGCGACTTTCACACCTTCCTTGTGGAAGGCGAAAGGCGTCCTCCCACACCTTCTCCCTGCGCTTTTTTTTTTTTTTTAACTTTTTTTGGTCTTGACATTATCCAGACGCCTATATCTTATTCTCAAACGGTCCAGAGAACTATTCTAATGGGATGTAGTTGTTTTTCTGAGGGAGGATGGATGGAGAGATACTATCCAGCTCTCACAGTCGCTTTTTAAGGCGTTCGCCAGAAAAGCTTCAAGAGGGAGGCTTAAAAGGACAGCATTTTAGAGTAAGGCACAACTGGATTGCAAGATTGTGGGCAAAGCGGGCTGTGTGCAGGTGTAGACAACTGAAGCGTTCCTCTATTACGTTGCTTAAAGATGTACTACAAAAGACATATGGTGTTTAAGTCAACCATAGACTATGAGAAGGAATTTGAGCAATTATAAGCGAAAAATAATCTGTTAATAGAGCGCAGTGATAATGAAACTAGGAGTATTTTCAGTTTACTCACCTTCCTAGAGTGCGGGCTGTGGAACCTGAAGGCCTGGGTTTAATCCTGCCTCAGCTTATTTATTAACCTCTCTGTGCCACATCTTGGTCAGCAGTGAGATTAAGTGCCTCATAGTAGATGTCAACTATTCCGTGGTTGTCCTTTATGTATTAGTTTAACTAGGAGCTCTGCGGATGTGAACAACTTAAAAAAGACTAGCCTCATGGTTAGAGGAATAAGAAGAGAAAACCTCTGTGCTAATGGGTCTAGGAAAGGACTGGGATTGCAGATAGAAGCGGTGGCCATGTAACCACGTGATTCATTGTAATTGTGAGGGTTGTATGCATTATCTAGACCACCTGAAACTTGAAACTCTCAATTGAAATCTTGCAATGTAATACATAGTTTTGAATTTGGTGGAAGTGAAAAGAAATTTGACAACTTCAAACATCATTTGCCTTTAATCATAAGTGATTCTTCAGTTACAGTAGTAAAATTGTCTGAATTTAAAATCAGAACCTGAAATAAATCTTATAGGTTCTTCAGATAATTTTTAGTTGATAATATATTATTTTGTTAAAATGCAGCTTTAAATGTGTAATCAGGTTAATTCATTTTTAGCTATCAATTTGAAATTTATCAAAATAAGAAAATACTATTGTAATACTCAATACAGGTTCATCCTAATTTGAGTGAAAAATTTTTCTATGATCAGTAAGATACAGAACCTAAATATGTGCTTAATAAGATAAAACTTCAACTTGCAAAGTAGAATGTTGAATTCACTAAAATACACTTTTCATTTGACTGAGACCTTTAGTTAAGGGATACCGTATTATATCCCTTATATGGATATGTAAGGAGATATATATATTATTTTTAATTATTATAACACTTCTAGTTAAGGTGTTCCAAGATATCTGAACACCTACTATGAGGGCTTTAGTTTTATTTCATCAGTGGCTTATGTGTCATATTTGGTGTTTCCTTTATATAATACCTAGAGTAGTTAGTATTTTTACTTTTGAATGTTTTTCTTAACTGTGTTAGAACATTAACTTCAAGCTTTTGGTTCTAATGATTTCCTACATGATTTTTTTACTAAAGTCCTTATGGAGACTCTTTGTTGTCTGGATAACTACAGTTGGAAAATGTTTCTCTTTATTAAACTTTCTTTTTGTCTGTATGTAATGGCATGGTGTGGTATGATATTAATACAAAGACGGCGTGGGTGTTGGAGTTCTGTTGATTTTGGTGATTTTTTTCCTTCTTAGTTTTGAATCTGAGCTGTAATGTTACGTGATCTTAAGCAAGTTACTTGACATCTTTGGTTTTCTTATCTATAAATAGAGATAATAAGGTCTATCTCAGAATCATTGTGGAGATTAAATGAAATAATTTGTAAATCCCTCAAAGAGCAAAGAGATAAAAAGAGGTATGTACAGGGTAAGAAATAAGTAGAAACCAAGGTTACAGGGAGTTTCTAGAGAGGGCTGCTGCTGCTGCTAAGTCACTTCAGTTGTGTCCGACTCTTTGCGATCCCCATATAAGGTAGCCCACCAGGCTCCCCCATCCCTGGGACTCTCCAGGCAAGAACACTGGAGTGGGTTGCCATTTCCATCTCCAGTGGGTGAAGGTGAAGTTACTCAGTCGTGCCCGACTCTGTGACCACAAGGACTGCAGCCCACCAGGCTCCTCTGTCCATGAGATTTTCCAGGCAAGAGTACTGGAGTGGGTTGCCATTTCCTTCTCCAGTAGAGAGGGCAAACCTTAAATAAAAGAAATACTGTGGATAGTGACCTTAAGTTTTTTTCACTGAAAAATGAAAAGTTGAAATGGATTGCTTATTGTTTATATATATTTGAGTACATTTACCATTTTGATGTTGCGCTAACACTGTAACTTTCAAAGTCCCTCTGTTAAAAAATACTTTGTAAAATATTTGTGAACTAGGAGTCTTGATGTAATTTTTGACACCACAGATTCATAGCAATTTTGTATACATCATAGAAGGAACATTGTGTTGTTTTACCTACCCTAAAAGATGAGGGAAATTGTATTTTCTAAAGTACTTTTGAGCAGTATTTTTTTTTAATGTAGTTTAATAAAGGTCAGACACTGATTTTAAATACAAGATTTTAATATCTTTAACATCTTGGGACATTAATCAGGGTACCTAGAATTAAGAGAAACTCTAAACTTAAGTGGCTTCATCTTTCAATTAACCTGTTTTGGGATTTACTCTTAGATTATTGGCTTTTAACAGATAAATTTTACCACATAAAAGCTTCTAGAGAAAACAAAACAATCAAATATTAAGACAATTTTTTAGAACTTAACAGTGAGAGTTACCTTTAATGTTTTGAACAAATAAGTTTGCTGTTGAACAAAATCAAAACAGAGGTAGCCCTATTACAATCCACGGAGATTTGAGTAACTACAGCATAAATGGTGTCTTCCCCTCTACCATATATTCAATACATGTGTATAAATAATAAAAAGCCCCTTTTTCCTATGAATTTAAAACATTCTGATTTTACAGTTTCTTCCTATTTGCTTTCGGTATAAGATAAAATCCACTTTTTAAAATGTGACATGAAATATTCTATAAAGCAGTTTGCCAGCAAAATTTAATAGCCTTAGTGTGGGTTCTGAACGCCAATTATTTCTAACCTTCTAGATTATAGATTTAATGCTTTCTTTTTTCTTTCTGTTCTCTTTATCCCATTCCATACTACTTAGGAAATAAGCTTATCAATTTAATCCCAAGATTTTATAGGAGGTGCTGTATGAGGAGGGGGGCCTTTATTCTCAAGCTTCTGTGGCTCCAAATTAGTAAATATGTCCAATCAGTAAGTATTTCCCTTGTGGAGAAAAATGCAATTTACTGTGAACATCTTTGTTTCTGTAGTAGTTACAGAATGTGAGAGTTTAAGGCCTTAGTCTGAATGCCCAGCACAGAGAGGTAATGGCAGTCTTCCATAAAGGTAGTTCCAGGCTTTGTTTCACTTTGAGTTAATTGTTGGCTACAGTAAAATCTGCATAACAAAAGCTAGTAGATTTCTCTATGTGTAGGAAAATAAATATACATTGAATACCTTCTTTTTACAGAAAAAATGCTGCTGTGAAGACATAATTATAACTTTCACATAAATGAAGTCACAACCATCATGATTTAGTGCTCCCCAAAGGAAGAAATTCAGTGGAAAAGAGGGTATTTCTGGGGATAGTAGAATGCGTGAGACCTGAATTTAAACTTGAGCTACTGCCTGAAGGTAATAATTTTATTTTTTGACTAATTGAAAGTAACAGCTCTATAAAAGTTAACTATTCTCTATTACATATTAATGAAAAAGTCAAATTACGCTTTTTGTATAGGTACTTTGTTTTGTTTATGGTTACCAGTTGGAAGAGAACATTTTATTCCTAGCAATTTAGTCTTAATATCTTCATTCTTTGAAACTTTACTTTGAGGTGGTTAATTGAAAGTTAGGGATAATAATCTATAGTATGTGCTGACATCGAGGTTAGATGGGAAATTTGGGTATTTTAAGTCACTGCAGTTGTCAGGATTAGGGAGTATAATGCAAATTGATGGAAGAATTAGGGAAGGCAGGAGTTATAGTTTTCACTTTATTCAAATTATTTTTTGAAAAGGATGTCTGTAATTTTAAAAGTATTTTTAATCTCCATTTCAACAATAAATCAGGTCAGCAGATATTGACACCCACTTTTTCTTATAATAACCACAAAGCCTTTTTTATCATGTAGTACTACTCCATACTAAATGTACTGCATAAAGGAAAATTTTGAGTTTTGAATTTCCAGAAGACAGTAGGAAAGAAGTTACCTTTCTTCCATTTGCAAAATTCCAGTCTGGTCAAGGAGAAGGCAGTGGCAACCCACTCCAGTACTCTTGCCTGGAAAATCCCATGGACAGAGGAGCCTGGTAGGCTGCAGTCCATGGGGTCGCTGAAGAGTCAGACATGACTGAGCGACTTGACTTTCACTTTTCACTTTGATGCATTGGAGAAGGAAATGGCACCCCACTCCAGTGTTCTTGCCTGGAGAATCCCAGGGATGGGGGAGCCTGGTGGGCTTCCGTCTGTGGGGTTGCACAGAGTCGGACATGACTGAAGCGACAGCAGCAGTCTGGTCAAAGTTCTGAAGTGAGTAGTTTATATGTGGCAAGCGTCCTGTGTTATTATCCCATCCCTTTACTAGTGCGGGCTTCCCCTGTGGCTCAGCTGGTAAAGAATCCGCCTGCAATGCTGGAGACCTGGATTCAATCCCTGGGTTGGGAAGATCCCCTGGAGAAGGGAAAGGCTACCCACCCCAGTATTCTGACCTGGAGAATTCAGAGAATACAGTCCATGGGGTCACAGAGTGGGGCACAGCTGAGCGACCTTCACTTTCACTAGTGCCCTTCTCCAGGGCACTCATCCTGCCTCCACTACAGCATCTCACTCAGGTCTGCAAAATCCCTTTTAAAGTGCTCTGAGCCTCAAACGTACTTGCTTTCTAACCTCCAAGTTCCAGTTTTTCAGGGTAGTTGTTTTTAACGTATGTTAAAAGAAAAAAGTTATTATATAAATATATACAAATTTGTCAATGACTGATAATCTCTCCAGAGTTTTTCTTTTTAAGAAAAAAGACCTTGTTAACTCCAATGAAAATTTCATTGATCAAATTTCAAATAGGGTAAGGGAAAGTAAATGAAGAAAAGTGTAAGTAAACCAGTAAGGAGTGATTTGCAGTGGATTCAGGGTACATATTAGGAAACTGAGAGTAAGTTTTCAGAATTTTTCCCCTAAGCTGTTTTCACTTTTTACCTTTCTGTCCTAAGGTCTGCTTTTATCTGTTTAGAGAATATTTTCTCAGTGACTGCAATTCCTGCATAGTTAGAATTCTAGCTTTTTCATGAGGTCAGAGATGTTTAGGTTTCTTGTAGGAGGGCTTTTGTGTGTTAGAGACTGCCTGTAATTTCAACCAGGAATAGTTGAGAACAGAAATGAATGAAGAATTTCTTTAGCACGTTTAGTTTGCCAGCCTATCAAAAAACAAAACAAAACTTTAAAGCCATGACTAATGAAGAAAGGGATTCCTTGGTGGGTCAGCAGTAAAGAATCAGCCTTCAGTGCAGAAGACACAGGAGATGCAGGTTCCATCTCTCTGAGTCGGGAAGATCCCCTGGGGAAGGAAATGGCAACCCACTCTAGTAATTTTGCTTGGAAAATCCCATGGACAGAGGAGTCTGGTAGGCTATAGTCCATGGGTCACAAAGAGTCAGACATGACTTAATGACTAACAACAACAAATAAGTCTTAATGCCTTACATGTAAAACTGGACTAAGTAACTGAATCACAGGGTTGTTGAAAGGATTAAATAGAATGACATGTATGCAACACTGAGCCTAGTGCTTTACTGTGGTAAGTACTCAATAAATGATAACTGTATAATGGTGAACCTCAATTTACTTTTCTATAAATTGTTGATACTAGGTCCTACATCACAGAATAAGAGTAATTATTAATAATACTAGCTAGTAATTATTAAGTGAGCTTCTATGGTGACTCAGATGGTAAAGAATCTGACTGCAACCCAGGGTTTGATCCTTGGGTCTGGAAGATTCCCCTGGAGAAGGGAATGGCTAGCTACTCAATCCAGTATTCTTGCCTAGAGAATTCCATGGACAGAGGAGTCTGGCAGGCTACAGTCGATGGGGTTTGAAAAAAATATGATAAGCATTCAGTAAGCGTTAAATTATTTTATAGCTATGATAATTAAATAATCTTTATTCTGTGTTAATAGTGCTGATATTTAAAAATTAGAATAAAGTCTTAAAATATTTCTTTTTTTTCTTTTCATCAAAGGTTTTTATTTCAGCTCCCTAAGGACTTTGGCTTTCTGCTTTCTGGTTCTGAACACAGCCTAGATTTTCTGACCACTGGGAAAGCGCAATCCAGATTCGTTGCAACCCCATGGACTGTAGCCCGCCAGGCTCCTCTGTCCATGGGATTTCCCAGGCAAGAATCAAAAATATTTCTTAATGCCACCATGTCTAGACAGTGAATATCTCAATGTATTTAATTTACTTAAAAAAATTGTATTCTTGACAGCAGTAGTTTCAATTTTAAGTCCCTCAGTAGGACGTGAATTAATTGTATCTAAACTCTGTGAACGTTTTTTGTTTGAATGGTTATTTTTATACTCAGTGCACCTTAGAAGTCAGTCAATAAATGACAGTTAAATTAATTTTAGAAGTCATCAGGATAACCAACTATTAGGAACATAAAATCTTAGAACTGAGTGGGATCTTTAATGAACTAGTAATTGGAGTTCAGAAAAGTTGACATATTGGTTTTTTTCATCAAATCTAGACTGACCCTTTGTTTTTTTACTACATGCAAGATGTTGAATTTAAAACAGTAATATTGAAATAGAACTTGTAGGTCGTCTGAAAATGTAAGGCTTTTTGTAATTTTTTAAAGATAGTATAGAAAAGTACATATAGAAGCTTTATACTAAGCCCAGGTAAATTTTGATTACATCAATGAGATGACTGATATTTAACAGACTTTTGTCTTCAAGAATCAAATTATTTATAGATAGGTATAATTTTAATCTTAGTTTGCATAATTATAGGTAGTAGGAATAATTTATTAGGTACTGACAGTGTCCTGGGAATTGCACCAAGGCCTTTGCATACATTATTTTGTTTAATCTTTTTAACAGCCTTGTGAGGGAGATGCAGTATAAATGCCAATTTGCAGGAGAGAAAAACTAAATCTCAGAGTAGTTAACTGAGTATAAAGCTGAAATTTAAACCCAGACCATTTGACTACAGAACACTGTCTTCAACTGTTTTATACAGTTTTACAGACAAAACTTTCTCAATTTTTATTTTATAAGTTAATGAAGAAGTAATACATTTTCTTGTTCATCCTAACTGCAACATTGTCCAGAGTGCAGTAACTTAACCAAAAATTTCAAGATAATTTTTAAATTCATATACTATGGTTTGTTACTGGCTTTAGTTTACAGACAGTCTGATTGCTTTTTAAATATAAGACTTTTTTAGAAAGGTTTGTTTTGATTTTTTTGGCTGCACCACGTGGCATACGGGATCTTAGTTCCCCAACCAGGGATCGAAAACCAGGCCTGGCGGTGAAAGCACTGAGTCCTAACCACTGGACTGCCAGGGAATTTTCTTCCTTTTTTTTTTTAAACCCCCTTCATCCATATCTCCCACTGCCAACCCCCTTGCTTGTGGCAGTCACCAGTCTGTTCTCTGTATCTGTGAGCTTGCATTTGTTTAAGATTCCACATATGAGAAGAGGTCATACAGCATTTGTCTTGCTCTAGCTATATAGTTTTACGGCTTCTTTAGTGAGGTGTCCTTCAGATATGTTGCCTACTGTTGATTGGGTTGTTCTTATAATTGAGCCAAAGCAGTTCTTTACAGAGTTTGAATACAGAAAAAGTTTTTTCCAAGTGTATGTTCTGCAAATATATTCTCCTGATCTGTAATGAGCAAATTTCATCACTTTAAAAAAGTCTAATTTGTAGACATATTTCATGCTTTTTGTGTCCTGTTTAAGATATCTCTGCTAAACACAAAGTCAAAAGATTTTCTCTGCTGCTTTTGTCTAGAAGTTTTATAGTTTTATAGTCTATGATACATTTCAGGTTAATCTTTGATATGAGGTAAGGGTCAAAGTTTATTGTTTTACATATAGTGATTTAGCAATATCCCCAGGGAGTAAGGCGATTTTGGAGGTATATGTGGGGGCAAAATCGCCACCTGTTAAAACCCACTGTATTAGACCTAATCTTTTTGGAATACATATTTCTTCCTTTTCAAAACTTGTTATTCCAGTGTTAAGTGGTATAATTGTATGTTATGGTAAGAGTTGTATGTATATAATCTCCATCTGCACCAAAATATCTTTTAAAATTATGTAATGCTATCATATGGCACATCTCATAAAATTAAACATTTTCATTTAGAGTAAATCTTTGTAAAATGAGAATTTTAGAAGTGTCTGAAAGCATGTAACAACAGTGTCTGTCACATAGCAGCAATCTTAATAAACCAGTACATGTGTATAATTAAGGATAGGGTGAGTAAACTACATAACACTAATCTTTGCTCTGCCCTGAATATACTCTGGTGCCTTTGCAAATCATTTAACAGATTTATTTTCTTAATCTTATAGGGTATAAATGACTTAACCTAAGTTGTATGGGGTAATGCAGAGAGATGAGGAGTTTATTTAAAACAAACATTCTATAAAAATATTATGTATTTTATTTGATCAGGCATTTAAACTCTTTCAGCTATTAAACAACAGAATAAAATGGAATTGAATATGATATCAGCATGGAACAGTCTGTTGATTCATTAAAAGTCAACCATAATGATTCTGAAGAGTCAAAAACAGATTCTCAGGTATTTGAAGTAGGAATTCAACTGGGAACTTTTTTTCCATTCAAAGGGAAAACAAATAGTGTTATATTTAATATATTCAAGAATTTTAACATTTAATTTTCCATAATCCTGTCATTTATTTAATTTTATATTATAGAACTTAATAAAGTGATATATTCATGAAGATTTATGTATAAAGAAAAATCTGCATGTTGAATTACATTTCATCATTTCACGTTGTATTCCAATGACCAATTTCCAGTAAAATAATAATAAAATTCAAGTTTCACTTAAGAATCCTGTCTGTATCAGTCTGAATTGATAACCCTTACAAAAAGTAAAGTGAATAATGAACTGAAAAATGAATGTTTCCATTTTTTTATCATAAACATTCTATGTTTTAAAAAATTGTGACGTATTTTACAAACACTCAAGTGACTTTTTTGTTTACAAAAGCATCTAACCTATATGGACTCCAGTGAGCCTTCTTTTGGACAAGATGGTTCGCCTAGAGTTTTACCCGTTACTACTCCTGAAGAGGACAGTTCACTCACATCTCAGAATATACCAGGGCCCCTGACTCAGGCACAGACCCTTTCTGCAGAGCAGTTCCATCTAGTGGACCAAAATGGGCAACCTATTCAATATGAGCTTCAGTCATTGGGGAATTCTAATGCACAAATGGTGAGTAGGTTTTTAAAATAACCAATTTTCTGCTCTTTGGCAAATGTATTAGTCTAACTTGATGACCTTAATTTCTTGACACTATTGATTTACATTCCTTTGAAAACACTGTCTCTATGATACTCATTTTTAAGTTATGTAAGGATTTTAAAAGATTTCCTGGGAATTCTCTGCTGGTCCAGTGGCTAACACTCCATGCTTTCTTTGCCATGGGCTCAGGTTTGATCCCTGGTTGGGGAACTAACGCATGCTGTGTCGTGCAATTAGAAATAAAATGAAATAGATTATTTCCTTTCACAACTTCAAACCAATATAGCCCAGCTACCACCTTGTCTAGGCAAACTTGTGCTTTGAGACCAGTTGGAAATATAATGTAATTGCTCACTCGTGCTAACGTGCCAGAGCTTACATATAACTTACATTTATTTTTTGTTTATACATTTAACTGAACTCAAGGTTATTTGCTCTATCAGTATCTCATTTACTGATTTGCATGCCACATGCTGGTGTGCTTTCTTGAAGAAAAAGAAAGCAATGAAAGTACCAATGAAATGATGGAATCGAGACATACCCTTATTGATTTAGTAGGTCAATATGTAGATGTCATATGAATAACAGTGTATAAAATTGAAAATGGTGCTTTAAACTGTTAGCCAGAAGTATTTATGACCAAGTTCATAAGTTGAGTAATAAAGGTGAAAGATGGTTTTGATTGAAATAAAATTGAGAAAAACTTCTAAATTGATCTCTGATTAATAATATACTTATATTAGCAACAATATGAACAATAATATATCTGTTTTGGTTGTTTTTTCAAATTTTCCTGCAGTGGATTTTAATTCAGTAATAAAAATTACTTTTAAAATCTTAACTTCAAATATCAATTATGCTTAAGTAGGCAACCATTTATAATAACCCAAAATTAATCTTTGTTTTTGTTTCTAGTCTAGAGCATTCTAGAGTTAATAATTTATGTCCTTTGGCTCCCTTGTAATCCAGCTAAATTTTGGGGTTGAGAGTTATTGACTGAGAGGGGGCTAATTGTAGACAACTTTTTTGTGTTATGTTCAAGCTCAACATTTTCTGGGCTTCAGGACTGAAATGCAAAGTAAGGGTAAGCGTCTGTAACCATACTGTTATCACCAGCAGAGATTAATAACAAATAATTTAGATGTGAACAGATCCATTTTCATATTTCATGTTCAGAATGAAATACTTCTGTAATTTCCCCTGATATTTGACATTTATTCTAGTTTCTATCAGAACATTTAGAAAGTCTGTATATTCTAATGGAAGGATATAAGAGTCTGAATGTATAAAGGGTGCTCATTTTACACGTGGTAACTTTCCTAAAAAGCATGTTAAAATTATTTATTTATCTGGGTCTGAAAAAAGTTGGAGGTTTCATTCTCTCTGTAATTGTATTAAGTTTTCTATCTGCAGTAATTATAAAGGTGATTTTTACACTGTTTGGGGTAGGAGATGATATAGAGAGTTATTTGAAGTTGTGAAATAAGGAAACATGTCATGAACTTGGAAATAAATGTAAGCAACAAAATGTAACTAGTTACTTTCTCCAAAGATCAGAAGCTGGTGATATTCTGGGAAACTTAGTGGAGATTTTTAATTTTTATTGTTTACTTTAATAGACTTTTAATTTTAAGATCAGTTTTAGGTTCACAGTAAAATTGAGCAGAAAATACAGATTTCCCTCCCATATGCCCCCTGCCTTCATATATGGATAGATAGCTTTCCCCATTATCAGTATCTCCTAACAAGTAGAGCTTTTTGTAAGAAATGACTTTTTTTTTAAGCTATCAGTGAATTAGCAAAGTTTCTGTAGTGGGTGAATCTCCTATGGATGGGAAGAGGTTTTAGAGTGAATCAGGGATGATATTTTTTATTTACTAGAAATATTTTGCACAAAGAGCCCAGTAAATATAAAACTACTCATTAGCCAAGATTTTCAGATAATTTTCGTGGTTGGCCTCAAATAGAATATATTGCAGCAGATGATTCTTCAAAGCTATGTTTGTTTTCATAGCAAAGATTAAAAATAATTACTTTTTTGGTAATAGAAGCAGTAATGTTATTATCACCATTGACAAATTATATGAACTGAAAATAGTTTTTAAGGTACCAGGTGGAATAAGCTAAGAAAACAGAAAATAGAGGAGATTCTTTTTCACTGTTGAGAAACAGTTTCAAAATTAAGAGGATATTCCATAAATTATTCTTAATTATGAAATTTCCATATGGTTAAATAAATTATAACTTTATTATATATATATATTTGGATTTAAAAATAACCACAACACTCTTACAAGAATGAATGAAATATTTTTCACATATATCTAATCTCATTTATATGGAAAGAATTTAAAACTATTATTATTATTGCCTTTTAAAGTCCAGCAGGGGTTTTGTATTGTTTTATTTTTGTCTTTTTTTTAGGATAAGTAACATCATCAGGTATTGGGAGGCAACATAGTACACTTGTGATTATGGGTAGAAGACTAAGGCAGTACAGAGTAGTGGTTAAAAGGAGTAGGACTGCTTAGGTTTGAATTTCAGCTCAGAACTGTATATATCACTCTCTGTTAGTTTGCATGGGTTTTGTAGCCTCTGTGTGACAATTTCCTCATGTATAAAATGTATATAGTTCATGAAAATTAAGGTACTATGTGGAAAGTCCTGCCGCTAGCATGAACTCAACCAGTGGAAAGCAGTTGTCATCATCAAGGGTTTACAGTGGTTTTTTTCATGCTGAGGTGATAAGAGGTATGACAAGATACGTTTAGCTCAACAAACACGATAAGCATTGGGGAAGGAAACAAGTCCTAATCTGAATTTCTGGGAAACGTTTATGATTGTGCTTGAGGCATTCTGTTTTGCTGGGGTTTAGGTTTGCTGTTCCCCACCTCCCACCCCCCAAATTTAAAGGTTTCAAATGACCCTCTTGAGTAAGAATACTGTCTCTATCAGGCCATTAGTAATGTTTCCATGTTTTACATACCAGAAGGGAGACTTGAGGTTGGAATGCTTAAGGAGAGTTTCCTGCCTTAGGGAAAACGGAGGACAGGGGCTTTTGGGTAAAGCAGTAAAACTGTTAGTAGTTTTTTAGGTAATAAAGTTTATAAGGTGTCTAGAAAGTCTGGAAATAAAGGATAAACTTATTTTAAAATAATATTTTGGTTATATTTTAAATCATAGGCTCAAAATGTTTTTCTTCAGCTTACATGCTTTTTCAGTTTACATTCCTCTAAATTTGAGGCAATGAATTCATTTGTTAAACTGAGAAAAAAAAAGGCAATAATAAATATACAATTTCCATATGTTTTCAAACTTTGGGGGCACTCTGTATTATTCCTTATGGATCAAGACAGCATATAAAAAATGCGGAGCTATAAAAATCCTGTTTAAACATTTTACAAGTTACTGTTTTTAAATGAAAATTAAACTATGAGACTAGTGATTATCACACAAATAGGTCAAATGTGTGGATAATACAGTAAGTAGAAAAAAGTAAATTATCTTTAATCCAGTCAGAGACTTGTTCAGCTTACTGAGTAATTAGACTTCATACCCATGCAATGATTAAGATCATAGAACATAGGGTCAGACTACCTGTTTTGAATCCTAGCTTTACCGTTTATCGACTGAGAGACTTTGGGGGGAAATAAAACGTTATGTACCTTGTGTTTTCATCTATAAAGTGAGGGAAATGATAGTATCCGTTGTTGAGATAGGCATGTCTAACAGTTTTCTAAGTAGTGATTCTGTTGAATCATTATAGACTTATGCACTTGATTTTTTTAAAATGCTTCCAAGATGATTGTTGCCAGCCCATCAGAAAATGGACAGGTGCTGCGTGTAATTCCATCTCCCCAGACAGGAATGACACAAGTGATTATACCTCAGGGACCACTTGTGGATGAGAATAGTCCTCAAGGTGAGTAATTATGGGATATAGGGGATTTAAGAATGTTTTAAAGAAAAAATGTATATTTCAGAAAATCACCCCATGAAAGTCAGTGCTAAAGTGGATTTCTTTGGGTAAGATTGTGAACTGAATGATTAGAAAAAGTTTCTTAGCCCAAATAAATTTCAAGTTCATTTTTCAACTCCTGTCTAGGTTAGCTGTCTATTTCATTTTGGAATTCTGTGAAGCTGGTTGACTCTTGCTTCCTCCCAAATGACCAGTGAGCATAAAATAAATTCTTCTTAACTTTAATAACAGTAATAATAACAGCAATAATAACAAGAACATAATGCTAATAGCTACTGGAGACATTTTATATTTGTATTTTTATCAATATTGTTGTTAGGCATGTGACATTCATTTGTAAAGTATTCTTCTCATCTCCTCTTTGCTCTTTTCTTCTTTACTTTGTTCCTTCAGATTGTGAAAGAATCATGCTTTTTATTTATTTTATTCTTTCTTTACCTATTTGATAATATCCCTATTATCCCTATTAGTTCTCTTCCTTTTGCTTTCTTTCCTTTTCCATCTATTTGAATCTCTTTTCTAACATCATAGCTACACTGTTGTGGTTTTTTCTTAGATAATGATTTAGGGTAGATATTCTTAATTTAGTGTTATGATTCTGTATCTTTGATAGCAGTTGTTAAAACTTAAGAGGAAAAAACATAGTTTGCAGAAAACATAAACATGATATAGAAACAAAAAGGAGTTAGTTTTACATTTTCCTGTTATATGGTGGTTCTTTTAATAAAAGTTGCTTCTGCCATTTTTATATCCTAGCTGTTCAATATAAGTTCAAAAACTTAATTATAAAACTTCAGTAATCAGTTTTATAGTTTAAAAGCAAGTTTATCAGAGAAATTATCTGTAAAGTATAAGTTTTATTATCTTTAGCTTCAGAGCATATCTTCCCTTTCCTGTTTCACATATATTAGTTTCAGTTAGTTAGGTTCTCATCGTCTTCTAAGGTATTAATGTTGCTTTGCTCTTATTCTTGTTAAGATGTCTCCGAAGAGAAACCCAGTGACAGAAACTTAGCAGCTGTAAGAGTGGATGCTCTAGCAGACGGTGACAGTAGTTACATTCTTCATCCACAGGCATCCCTCACATTGCCCAAAAAGACAGTGACCAGGTGAGTCAGTGAGAAAGAGGAGCTCGTCTTGGTATGTCACCATGGAAATCACTTTTTACGATATCACATTTAAGGCTGGCTGCCTATAGAGAAGATCAGAAATGCAAGGAATGGAACAAGGCATCATCAAGTACATCCTTAAATCATTTTGACAGCATCTTGGCAACAAGGAAACTACTTTAGAAGCTGTAAAAGATCAAAGTGCTACTTCACCTCAGTGACGCTTGCTTGTTATCTTCAAAGAAGTCTGAAAACATCTAGCATTAATAGAGTTTTTAAACTAAAGAAACATCTATTCTAGGTCCTATAATTTTTAATGGTTCATCACATTTTATCACCTCTGTGGTAAATTGTTTAAAATGTTTTTCTTCATATCTATTTCAGCTTTTTTTTTGCCATAAAATAACACTCTTTATAATAATTTAGGGAAATACAGACATGGGTTTTGTATTTATATATTAATTGTTCTATGAAAATATTTTAAAGTTAACACAAGTTAAATGACATTTAATCTTAGACATAATATCGTGTTACTATTAATAAGTTACCTGAAGATGGTTTATTAGCTCATTTTTTGTTAAATGAAAAATGTATAAGAATACAAAATAAGCTCTGAGAGAGACATATAAAGCCGTTGAATTTGTTGAAACTACAGGTATTTGGAAAAAGAAACTTAGACTTTACTTTAGCAATTGATAAAATAGTAGTGATTGAAAAAAGGCATAGTTACAGCCATCAGAATAATCTTTCATCATTACAGTTTCTCCTTGATGACTTCAGTATTGTCTTTGACTGGCAAGAGGAAAAAGCAACTGAATGCTCTGTGTGTCTGTGTACCTGCTAATATATATTAATATATATTCTCACCTATCCCAGGATACTCGAAGAACCTCTTTTGGCTCCACTCCAGCCACTTTCTTCTAACACACCTATATGGGCCTGCCGTCTTAGGAGCTGTGAGGTGAGTTAAAAAGTAATCCTTATGTAGATTGACTTAGTTGATTATAACTATAATTCATTGTCTACTCGAGTATAACTAATAGAGGCTGTGTCTGTAATATTTTATGTTTGTGCTCCTCATCTATTATTTTATTCCTTAGGGATTATAAGATCTGTTAAAGCAGAGATCATACAAATCCCTTCATTATAATCTTTTCCTTGTTTTCCATGAAACTTCATGTTTCTTTATGTTTAATCTTTTAACCATTCCTTCACTTTCTTTGCTTGCACTTTTTTGTTTTCATATTCTCAGTGGAAATTCTTCAAGGTTCACTGTTTGACCTTATCTTGTTTCTCTATTTCTTATCCCTTGAAGAGCTTCCCAACTTTGTTGACTTTCAATTCTCACTTTTATAAAAATGATCCCAATTCTCTGTGACCAGTTCTTTAATTCTTCCCTGGCTTTTGTCCCAGATCTCCAGCTTCTTACTTGAAGCTTTACTTGAACTCTACCTCAAATTCACCATATCCTAAACAGAAATTATCTAACATACCACAACTAGCTCTACTTCCTAAATTTTTTGTCTGTATAGTGACAAATACCATTTTCTTAGATATAAAGTTTTCGGTTAATTTATTTTTTTCCCATATTTAGATAATCACCTGATATTTTTAGTTTTTCCTTTAAAGTGGTTTAAAAAGAGCCTCTTCCACATAGCCTTTTATAATCTTGAACTCAGTTGTAGTAACAGCCTCCCCATTAATCTCTTTGACTCTTCCATTTCTAGTCCTTACTGTGAGGTTCTCTAAAACTGCCAGTCTTTTTTTTTTTTTTTGGCGTGGGCCATTTTTAAAGTCTTCATTGAATTTGTTACAATATGGCTTCTGTTCTGTGTGTTTTGGTTTTTTGGCCATGAGTCATGTGGGGTCTTAGTTCCCTGACCAGGGGATTGAATCCACACTCTCTGCATTAGAAGGTGAAATCTTAACCACTGTACCACTAGAGAAGTCCCTAAAACTGTTTATCTTGACATACTACTTTCATTATCTTTTCTCACTGCCCAGTAAGCTCAGTGTTATTTTTTCCACATCATTTAGCCACTTGTTACTAGCTTTCAAGATCATTCATAATCAGTTATCACTTAATCTTGTCCTATTTTATTTCTTACTTTTCTCCAGTTTATCTTTCATTTGTGTTAGCCCAGTCTTACGTTATACTAGCACTTTAGAATCTTCCTTTATGTCCCTCTTCAATTGTTTTTATATCCATTTCCTAATGTTATTTTTTTCCTTCTACTTACCTTTCTAACTACTATTCTTCAAATCCCAGTGCAAGTCCTATATATCTTTTCTGAAATATTCGAATAATTATTTTTTGCCTATTTCTCTCTTAAAATTCTTTGAAAATTATTACCATAACCATTCTTAATTATTTGCTAGCTTGGGTTATTCATTATTATGTAACATTTAGACTATATACTTTTTGAGGGAAGGGATCATGGTTTTCTACATATAAACCATACATGATAATTAGTATTTAATTATTAAAATGCTTCATTGTTTTAAACATTCTTAAAATACAAGAAGGAAAAGCATTATGTCAGTTTTAGCATTTTGAGGAAATTTCTTATCATGAAGTCAAATGATGTATTACGTATGTTAGGATGTTATCACTGTTTTTGCTTTTCTAAGTCACATACTTGTATGTATGTATAGATAGTAAGATTTTTTTCCCCTCACCTTTTTGTTAGTCATGGTTTTTCAGTGGTTTCTTCCTAAAGTTACTATTCTTGTTGTTTGATGAAGGGTTTTGTTGTTGTTTTTTTAAAAAAAAGCGATTTGTCAACCATGAAATTTATATATTTTTGGCTCCGCTGGGTCTTCACTGATTTTTGTGCAGGTTTCTCTAGTTGCCGCGAGTGGGGCCTCCTCCTCATTGCTGCGTGTAGGCTTCTCGTTACAGTGGCTTTCCTTGTCGCAGAGCATAGGCTGTAGGCACATGGGGCTTCAGTAGTCGCAGCTCCTGGGCTCTAGAGTGAGGGCTCAGTAGTTGTGCACAGGCTTAATTGTTCCACGGCATGTGGAATCTTCTCAGACTAGGAATCGAACCCGTGTCCCCTGCATTGGCAGGCGGATTCTTATCCACTGTGCCACCAAAGAAGTCCTGATGAAAGTTTTTAAAATCATTATCATAAACTTTATTAAATGCTGTGGACATTAAAGCATTGGCAATTAAGTAGCCAAATTACTTCATTTTATACCATGGTACATTGTGTAGCTTATCTAACATCATATATCTTGCAAGAAATTAGTTGAAACTGTTTAACAGCCTGAATTAGCTCCAGTGAAGGATTCTTTTTTTTTCTTCAAGCTATATCAATAGTGAAAAACATTTTTGGTTGATGACTGAAGAAGTATTTTATGCATTTTGCTTTAAAATATTGTTTCCTAGTCCTTTTTACTTTTTGACTATTAATGATGTTTTTCTTATAGGCATTTTTTAGATTTGACCAAAATTTATTAGTTGGAAAAATTTCAATACTGAATTAAACTTTTATCTCCTGATATGGGTTTGACTACATTGTAGTTCTGAATTTTTCCTTTCACTGACAACATTATATATTCTATTTTATTTGTAAAAACATGTCATAGCTAGACTTTATGTCCCTACTTTTATTTGTAGGTGATATTTTGATGAACTATCTAGGCTAGAAGAAAAAACAGACATTTTCATTATTTTTAAGGGAAATTATAGATAATGTATTGTTTGGCATTAGATTGTCTCTTTTTTTATTACGGCTCAGAGTATACCTACAACAGTGTGTTCATACCTTACTTTTGTTAACTGTATTCTTGCCAGGTGAAGTATTTAGTCTAACTAGGATCAACAAGATCCCTGTTCCACATTTCTGCTCTTATTCCCTATAAGGGAGAAACGTGAACGTGAAGTCGCTCAGTCCTGTCTGACTCTTTGTGACCCCATGGACTGTAGCTTGCCAGGCTCCTTTGTCCGTGGGATTTTCCAGGCAAGAGTACTGGAATGGGTTGCCATTACATGGAGTCAGTTCTAGATCTAAATGCATTTCAGTTTAAGAGATCACAGTTAAAAAAAAAAATTCTCTATTGGTATAAAGAAAGAAAGAAAGTGAAATTGCTCAGTCATATCCGACTCTTTGCAGCCCCATGGACTACCAGGTTCCTCCGTCATTGGGATTTTCTAGGCAAGAATACTGGAGTGGGTTGCCATTTCCTTCTCCAGGAGATCTTTGCGACCCAGGGATTGAACCCAGGTCTCCTGCATTGTAGGAATATGCTTTACCATCTGAGTCACCAGGGAAGTCCAGTTGGTATAGAGAAGTCTATTGGTATAGAGACAGCTTTTTTCTTAGTTGAGAGATACAAGATAGATACTATCAGTTTATTTACATAATATATTTATACATTGCCTTGTTTCAGGGAGAATTTAAGACAGCTTACAAAAATACTTAAAAATAAATTAACAAGGTAGAAGTTAAAATGGGAGCTGAAGAATAAAGAAAAACAAGAATGGAATTATGAAGTGAAAGTAAGAATGTTTATCTTAATGAATTATATGTGTGTGTTTACATGCACACACATCTGTAATCTAAGTATCTATATTTGAAAAGGGGAAACCTAGTTAGTTACTAGGTCTGTATGTGTTAGGTAAAAGTAATTATGTTAATTTCCATAAGATAAAAGAAAACCGTAACTATTTTTGATACTAGGCCAGAATTTCTCTCAGAGGAAGATCTTCATTAAAAGAATATTGATATAATAAGCAAATTCTTTGACATCATTTTTTATAAGAGATAGGCATCACAATTTTCATAGGTTTTTAAATAGATTCATTCATCATATCAAAATCTTATTTCAGGAACTTCCCTGATGGTCCAGTGGTTAAGACTCAGTGCTTCCACTGCGGAGAGCATGGGTTGGATTCCTGGTCAGAAAACTAAGATCCTACATGCCTTGCAGCCAATAAATAAATGAACAAATACATTAAAAAAAAAAATCTATTTCAGTAGAAGAAGCCCCACAGGGAACCAGTACTTTGTGGCTAATTTTATGTTGATCTGGTTGGATCTGGGGGTAGAATTTTATTTGGGAGAATGAATACATAATATGTTCTTCAAGCTATCTTCACTAAGTATTACTTCTCTCAAACACGATTTTAATAAAGATACTTTGGCAGTGAGTTTGGCATTATACTCTAACAAACTACTACAAAATATCTATTTGATGATGATGTTTCAGCTCAGACCTACTGGTTGTAATAGACACCATTGACCTGAGGGCAGAAACGATGTTCTCTTTTGCAAGATTATGAGTCTTTCATCTTAGGCAACCACCTTATTAAATTTCTTGTACAATGAAGCACATTTGTTGATAATTTTGTTACTGAATTTCTACATGCAGAAAATTGGAGATTCATATCGTGGCTACTGTGTAAGTGAGACTGAATTGGAAAGCGTCCTAACATTTCACAAGCAGCAAACACAGAGTGTTTGGGGGACCCGCCAGTCTCCGAGCCCAGCCAAGCCAGCTACGCGCTTGATGTGGAAATCCCAGTATGTCCCATATGATGGAATCCCATTTGTCAATGCAGGTACTTTAGTAAAGATTTATTTTTAAAAGTTCAGCAGCAGCCATGATCCATTGTGAAAATGTGATTTTCCTAAGGTGATACATTTTTATTTTGGTAGATGACAACTGACTGTTAATTGGTGAAAATGTGTATTAAACTGAAAAGAAAACTTACAGTAAATACAACCAATTATTTTATGTTGTAAAATTATATTTTAGTATGTTAGGGTAAATAATACTTTATACTGGAAAATGAGAAGTAAAAAATAACTAAATTCAAGGTAGAGCTATTTAATAAAAATTAAGCCACAGAGCAGTTTTATTATTTTAAATATGTGTAGCTATTGTAGTTGGTTTTTTTTCCCCCCATCCAATCCAGATATTCTTTCCTTCTATCTTGATTTTTCTTGGGAAAAAAAAAATCACTGTTTGTTTTGTATAGCTTATAACTCTGGGGATACTGTATAAGATTGGTATACAATTTGGAATTATGATATAGAATTCTGAAATTCTGACATCAGGTGTGTTACAGCATTCTCAAACACCGTGCTGGTGCTTACTGAAGCAATAGAGTTTCAAGCAAGTCCCAGAGTGTCATCCTAGGACGAGTCAGACCACAAAGAACCTAAGAATAAGTTGTTTGTTTCAGAACTATGTTGGGTGAGCAATTCTACCAGAAGAGTTGTAGAGTCATCCTCGACCTCTGAGGGTAAAGAGAACTCCTTAGAGAAAGATGAGATAAATGTAACCCCTTCTGCACAGGTTTTATTCTCCTGCCTAGTTCTAATCCCTTTTTTTTTTTGTTTTAATTAATTTATTTTTTAATTGAAGGATAATTGCTTTATAGAATTTTGTTGTACTCTGTGAAACATCAATATGAATCAGCCATAGGTACACATATATTCCCTCCCTCTTGTCTAATCCCTTCTTAACTCTCCTCAGGCAGCTACTCTATGAATATGGTGTGTATTTTTGTACTTCATCATACATGTTTGTATTTATAATATTTTTTATTATTCTAAATATTTTAAAGTATATGTAAGTAGTAAAATATAGATATTATTAAGTAAACTTTTCACTCACTCATTTTGAAACTCTATATTGATACTTAGAGATTCTGGTTAATTCTATTTCATTATTATATAATTTAATACCATATAATATGGACTATTACATAATAATAAACTGTTGCTTAAATTTGGTCTTTTCAGCATGTGACCAAACTGCAGTTATTTTTCTACTAATGATCATTTGTGTTGTCTCCAACTTTTCAATATTACAAAGAATTCTATAGACTAATCTCCAAAATACATATCTTCTGTTCAAAAGTGTAAGTAGTTTTCTAGAATATTAGTTTGAAACACAGTTTCTGTGGGTCAGAAATCCAAACTAGTTTTTTAGTTTTGTGTGCATTAAAGTAGAATTGCTGGGTTGTGAAGTATTCTCACTTTGTCTTCACAAGATTATCACAAGTTTCTCTCTAAGATGATAGTTCAGGTCCAAATCCCTTCTCTAAATTTTTTTTTCCAGATGTATTTCAGAATTCTAAATTTTTTGGACTGTAATATGATAATATTACAGAATGCTCCCAGCAAGTATTCTATAGGCAATATTACATGCTCAAACCCAGTAAGACTTTATAGTTACAGTAAAAGGAATAAATAAAGACTATAAATAGCCCCGTGAAGTTCACACCAGGTTTTACAGCCAGATGTATTCCAAACAATTTTGTTTTCTCTGCTTTTTAAGTTTCAAAATCATACATGAGGGATTGACAACCTGTATTAATTTTTAGTCCTTTCAGCAAGTATGAAAACTTCCCTTTCCCACATTTGTTCTATGATTTAGCATTGTCAGATTTAAAAACATCTGTATGTTATGGGAATTTTCATATGGACATCAAAGTAGAGGTGATAATATATGAAAGCTCATAACTCCATGTATCCATCCTCTAACTTCGACAAGAATCAGCATGTGCTCAGTCTTGTGTCATTTATATCCCTATCTACTTCATTCTTGAAGGTGATTTCACAGGAAATTCCAGATGTTATTTTATCTATAATTACTAAGGCATATAATATATACTAAAGTATATGTCTGAAATATAAGAACTCTTTATATATATAAATGTAACAACAGTTCCATTATTGCACTTTAAAAGAAGTAATACCAATTTCTAATGTCATCAATTGTCCAATGTTCACGTTTCCACTTAGCTCATAATTTTTTTTTCAGAGGTTTGTTCAAATTCACACGCAAACCAAGTTCACAGATTAAATTTGGTTAAGTTTCTTCTCATCTAAAAATTTCTCTCTTTTCCTCTGGGTAGTTTGTTCTGTAGAGTTTGCCATATTCAAGATTTTGCTGCTTCTGTCTCAGGTGTTTTTTTTAACATGTTCTTTTATCTCCTGTATTTCCTATAAACTGTTAGATAGGAGTTTGATTAAATGAAGATTTAGTCTTTATTAAAGTATTTTGGAAGAATATTTCATAGGTGTGCTGTATACTTGTTATCGCTACCTATACAGCATTTTTAACTTTAAGACTGATCAGTAGATTCAGTTGTTTTAGAGTATTGTCAGATTTTTATTTTTGTCAATTTGAGGAGTGTGAGAGTGTTTAGTGTTGTTTTAATTTGCATTTCCCTGCTTACTAGTGCATTTGAGCATCTTTTTATTTGTTTATTTAATATCCTTTTTTTTTTTCTTTCTGACTTGTCTGTTGATAGTCTTTGCCCATTTTTCTGTTTGGTAGTTAGTTTTTATTTTTAAAAAATTATTTATGGTTCTTTATATTCTACATATTAATTATTTGTTTTATGTATTATAAAATAGTTTCTCAAGCTGATTTTCCTTTACCATTACTTAGAAGAAGTTAGTATCATTTTTATCAACATTTTTATTCATGATTGGTGTGTTTGGCTTTATATTTGCAAGGTTTGCTGTACCCTACATAGATTAGGATATTCCGCTTAGCATCTTAAATTGTATAGTTTTCACATCTACTTATTTGTATTATATATTGCAGTGTAACAAATTACCCCAAATGTGGTAGGTGAAAACAACAAACATTTACTGTCTCACAGTTTCTGTGGGTCAGAAATGCAGGAGCAGCTTAGCAAGGAGGTTCTGCTGCAAGTTCTCTCACAAGAATGCAATTAGTTGGCTGGAGCACAGTCATCTTAGGGCTTCCCTGGGGGTGGATCTGCTTCCAAGCTGACTCCTGTGGCTGTTGGCAGGCTTCTTTCTTGTTGGGTAGGCCTCCTCACAGAGCTGCCTCACCATATGACATCTGATTTCACGAGAAGAGCAACTGACCAAGAAAGTATCTTAAGATGGAAGTCATAGTCTTCTTATAACTTAATATCAAAAATAAATCCTGTCACTTTGACATCTGAGCCACCAGGGAATCTACAAATGGACACACGAGATGGTCAATACCAAAATAAGACTGATTATATTCTTTGCAGCCAAAGATGGAGAACCTCCATACAGTCAGCGAAAACACCACCAGGAGCTGACTGTGGCTCAGATCATGAACTCCTTATTGCCAAATTCAGACTTAAATTGAAGAAAGTAGGGAAAACCACTAGACCATTCAGGTATGACCTAAATCAAATCCCTTATGATTATACAGGGGAAGTGATAAAGAGATTCAAGGGATTAGATCTGATAGGCAGAGTCCCTGAAGAACTATGGATGGAGGTTCATGACATTGTACAGGAGGCAGTGATTAAGACCATCCCCAAGAAAAAGAAATGCAAAAAGGCAAAAGGGTTGTCTGACGAGGGCTTACAGATAATGGAGAAAAGAAGAGAAACAAAAAGCAAGGACAAAAGGAAAGATATACCCACTTGAATGCAGAGTTCCAAAGAATAGCAGGGAGAAATAAGAAAGCCTTCCTCACTGATCAATGCAAAGAAATAGAGGAAAACAATAGAATGGGAAAAGACTACAGATCTCTTCAAGAAGATTAGAGATTCAGAGGGAACATTTCATGCAAACATGGGCACAATAAAGGACAGAAATGGTATGGACCTAATATAATCAGAAGATATTAAGAAGAGGTGGCAAGAATACACAGAAGAACTGTACAAAACAGATCTTCACGACCGAGATAATCACGATGGTGTGATCACCCACCTAGAGCCAGACATCCTGGAATGAGAAGTCTAGTGGGCCTTAGAAAGCATCACTACAAACAAAGCTAGTAGAGGTGGTGGAATTCCAGTTGAGCTGTTTCAAATCCTAAAAGATGATGCTGTGAAAATGCTGCACTAAACATGCCATCAAATTTGGGAAACTCAGCAGTGGCCACAGGACTGGAAAAGGTCAGTTTTCATTCCAATCCCAAAGAAAGGCAATGCCAAAGAATACTCAAACTACCGCACAGTTGTACCCATCTCACAGGCTAGCAAAGTAATGCTCAAAATTCTCCAAGCCAGGCTTCAACAGTATATTTATCATGAACTTCCAGATGTTCAAGTTTGATTTACAAAAGGCAGAGGAACCAGAGATCAAATTGCCAGCATCCGTTGTATTATTGAAAAAAGGGAGAGTTCCAGAAAAAATCTACTTCTGCTTTATTGACTATGCCAAAGCCTTTGACTGTGTGGATCACAACAGACTGTGGAAAATTCTTGAAGAGATGGGATACCAGACCACCTGACCTGTCTGCTGAGAAATCTGTATGCGGGTTAAGAAGCAACAGTTAGAATTAAACATTCAACAACGGACTGGTTCCAAATTGGGAAAGGAGTATGTCAAGGCTGTTATATTGTCACCCTTCTTATTAAACTTAAATGCAGAGTACATAATGAAAAATGTTGGACTGGATGAAGCACAAGCTGGAGTCAAAATTGCTGGGAGAAATATCAATAACCTCAGATCTGCAGATGACACCACCCTTATGGCAGAAAGGGAAGAAGAGCTAAAGAGCCTCTTAATGAAAGTGAAAGAGGAGAGTGCAAAGGCTGGCTTAAAACTCAATATTCAGAAAACTAAGATCATGGCATCTGGTTCCAGCACTTCATGGCAAATAGATGGGGAAACAATGGAAACAGTGAGAGACTTTATTTTGAGGGGCTCAAAATTATTGCAGATGGTGACTGCAGCCATGAAATTAGAAGACCCTTGCTCCTTAGAAGAAAAGTTGTGACCAACCTAAGTAGCATATTAAAAAGCAGAGACACTACTTTGCCAATAAAGGTCTGTCTAGTCAAAGCTATGGTTTTTCCAGTAGTCACATATAGATGTGAGAGTTGGACTATAAGGAAAGCTGAGCGCCAAAGAATTGAGCTTTTGACTGTGGTGTCAGAGAAGACTTGAGAGTCGCTTGGACAGCAAGGAGATCCAACCAGTCCATCCTAAAGTAAGTCAGTCCTGCATATTCATTGGAAGGACTGATGCTGAAGCTGAAACTCCAATACTTTGGCCACCTGATGCAAAGAACTGACTCATTTGAAAAGACCCTGAGGCTGGGAAAGATTGAAAGTGAGAGGAGAAGCAGATGACAGAGGATGAGATGGTTGGACGGCATCACCAACTCAATGGACATGAGTTTAAGTAAACTCCAGGAGTTGGTGATGAACCAGGAGGCCTGGAGTGCTGCAGTCATGGGGTCGCAAAGAGTCAGACATGACTGAGAGACTAAACTGAACTGAACTGTACTGAGCACTGAAGAACTGATGCTTTTGAACTGTGATGTTGGAGAAAACTCTTGAGAGTCCCTTGGAGTGCAAGTAGATAAAACCTGTCCATCCTAAAGGAAATCAGTCCTGAATATTGATTGAAAGGACTGATGCTGAAACTGCAACTCCAATACTTTGGCCACCTGATGCAAAGAACTATTTCATTGGAAAAGACCCAGATGCTGGGAAAGATTGAAGGCAGGAGGAGAAGGGGATGACAGGGGATGAGATGATTGGATGGCATCACCAACTTGATGGACTTCAGTTTGAGTAAGTTCTGGGAGTTGATGAAGGACAGGGAAGCCTGATGTGCTGCAGTCCATGGGGTCACAAAGAGTTGAGCATGACTGATCGACTGAACTGACTGATGACTTCTGCCATAGTCATTAGAAGTAAGTTAATAAGTTTAGCTCATGCCCAAGGGGATGGAATTACCAAGGATATGAGTACCAGGAGCCAGGATCATTGGGGGCCATCTTAGAGGTTGGTAATCATGTGATTCAAACAGCTCAACTAGAAATAAGGAAATCAATTATAAAAGGAAATAAAAATATAAAAGACTTTCATATTTGTTAACAAATGTAGCATTTGCTAATTTCTACTTATAAGGTAATAAATTTTATTATTAAAATTATGTGTATGTAAATATCAGTTGACATTCAGTAGATGTGGTGTTTGCTGATTTCCTCACATAATTTGATATAATTGGTAAATATTATAATAAACTTTTATATTTATGTGTTTGTATATCTCAGTCAGACTGATATTTTCTTTCCTTAAGATTGTGTAATTGGAAGTATAGATTTTGTCACTGCTACTACCAAGTTGTTTTTAATCTAGCACCCAGTGCAGATGGATACTTGAATTAATATCAATAGTTGGTTTTGGCCCACAGGGAGTAGAGCTGTGGTAATGGAGTGTCAGTATGGGCCAAGGAGAAAAGGTTTCCAGTTAAAAAAAATTGGTGAGCTGGAAAATAGGTCTTGTCAGCTCTACAAAGCCACTTGTCCAGCCCGGTAAGCTTCATTTTCTTTTATTTTTTATTAAGTACTTATGTTTGTATAGTTAATATGCACATGTGCATGTTTTTATTACTTTTAAGCTGTGCTGGAAACTATACAGTGAAATCTGTTTCCTCTTACCCTGCATGTCCCACTTGAAGGCAACAACTCTTACAGTTTCTTGAGTAACTTTTCAAAGATATTCTGTATATATATATATATATATATATATATATATATACACACACCACTTTACCCTCATAAATGTTGACGATTTCGATAAAGATTACTAATATTTTCTTTACTTAAATTTGGGTAGTAGCATACCTTCTTTTCTTCTATGAATTCACATGGATATATTTCCATTCTGAATGCCTAATGTGGTTATTTGCTCAAAACTATTATGTTTCATACTAGTGTGATTATAGAGACATATACTACTATATACACTTTAAAAAATTGTTTTAAATTTAGGTATAATTGATTTATAATGTGTTAGTTTCTGCTATACAACAAAGTGATTCAATTATACATGTAATTACTCATTTTCATTTTCTTTTCCACAGTAGTTTATCACAAGATATTAATCATAGTTCCCTCACTATATCATAGCACCTTGGTGTTTTACTCTGTGGTTTTTTTATTCATTCCCAATATGTCTCAAAGCTGCCTCCATGTCTGTATACAAATGAGCTAATTCCTTCTTTCTATTGATTGATCACTTGATTTTAAAAATTGAAATAGAATTGACATATAACATTATATTAGTTTCATGGTTCCTTTTTAATAGCCATATAATATTCCACTTGTAGATGAATTATCATTTACTTAATTAACCCTCTGCCAATGAACTGTAGGCACTGAGAAGTATTCTTCATTATTATTTATGAAGCTACAGCTAATAACATTGTAGCTATTTCTATATCAATGGAATAAATTCCTTGAAATTAGATTGTTAGGGCAAGTATTGTGTTCTTTTTAAATGTTGGCAATTTTTGGAGAGTTGGAGAGTTGCTTGGTAGTGATTTTACCAATGATATTCATAGCAGCAATATATAAGACCAACATAGTCAGTTTTAGGTAGAATAGGACTACTGAGTTAGTCATTGCTTTGACTGAGGATGAAAAATGTACACGAATGAAAGATTTTTATAATGTCTTTCAGTAATAATATTCTGTTTCACACATTTATAGTGTTTCAAATCATAAGATAAAATTTAAAAGTAACATGTAAATGTTAAATTTAGTTGAGCTTTGAAATGCTTATTTCAGCAATACATCTCATATCACAATCTCAGCGTTCTCAAATAATTTTTAAAGCCAGTTAAGCTTTAATCTGATAATGTTAACTTTAGACAGTGTTAAAATCTGACCATTAAACATGACCCATTAAACAATTGCTTTGAAGTATAACCAATTTAGAACTTTAGACCGAACTTGGGAGAAAGTCACTATATGTGAAGAAGTTATTTTATTCTCAATCATTCTAAAAGTACTTTTTTTTTTTTTTGAGTTACAGTTACATTTTTATTTGTAATTTTAAAAGTGCAGCTAATAGTTTGTAGAGCGCTAATGTACACACATGTGTTTTATTTAAATGGTTTATTTACATTTCACCATATATATGCATGCAATTTTTATCATAAAAGTACTTTTTGAGTATCTACTGTGTACCAGAAAGAATGAAGAGACAGAGGCAAAGCAAAAACAACACCCAGTTGTGGATGTGACTGGTGATAGAAGTAAAGTCTGATGCTGTAAAGAGCAATATTGCATGGGAACCTGGAATGTTAGGTCCATCACTTCAGTTCAGTCACTCAGTGGTATCCGATTCTTTGCCATCCCGTGGACTGCAGGACACCAGGCCTTCCTGTCCATCACCAACTCCCAGAGTTTCCTCAAATTCATGTCCATTGAGTCAGTGATGACATCCAACCATCTCATCCTCTGTTGTACCCTTCTCCTCCCACTTTCAATCTTTCCCAGCATCAGGGTTTTTCAAATGAGTCAGCAGTTCCCATCAGGTGGCCAAAGTATTGGAGTTTCAGCTTCAGTATCAGTCATTCCAATGAACACCCAGGACTGACTCCTTTAGGATGGACTGGTTGGATCTCCTTGCTGTCCAGGGGACTCTGAACAGTATTCTCGAGTAGCACAGTTCAAAAGCATCAGTTCTTCAGCACTCAGCTTTCTTTATAGTCCAACTCTCACATTCATATATGACTACTGGAAAAACCATAGCTTTGACTAGATGGACCTTTGTTGGCAAAGTAATGTCTCTGCTTTTTAATCTACTGTCTAGGTTGGTCACAACTTTTCTTCCAAGGAGCAAGTTTCTTTTAATTTCATGGCTGCAGTTACCATCTGCAGTGATTTTGGAGTCCAAAAAAATAAAGTCTCTGACTGTTTCCACTGTTTCCCCATCTATCTGTCATGAAGTGCTGGGACCAGATGCCATGATCTTACTTTTCTGAATGTTGAGTTTTAAGCCAATTTTTTCACTCTCCTCTTTCACTTGCATCAAGAGTCTCTTTAATTCTTCTTTGCTTTTTGTCATAATGGTGGTGTCATCTGCATATCTGAAGTTATTGATATTTCTCCCGGGCAGTCTTCATTCCAGGTTGTGCTTTATCCAGTCCAGCATTTCTCATGATGTACTCTGCATATAAGGTAAATAAGCAGGGTGACAATATACAGCCTTGACATACTCGTTTCGCGATTTGGAGCCAGTCTGTTGTTCCATGTCCAGTTCTCTCTGTTGCTTCTTGACCTGCATACAGATTTCTCAGGAGGCAGGTCAGGTGGTCTGGTATTCCTATCTCTTCAAGAAGTTTCCACAGTTTGTTGTGATCCACACAATCATAGGCTTTGGCGTAGTCAATAAAGCAGAAGTAGATGTTTTTCTGGAATTCTCACTTTTTCAGTGATCTGACGAATGTTGACAATTTCATCTCTGGTTCCTCTGCCTTTTCTAAACCGAGCTTAAACATCTGGAAGTTCATGGTTATGTACCATTGAAGCCTGGCTTATAGAATTTTGACCATTAACTTGCTAACATGTGAGATGAGTGCAATTATGTGGTAGTTTGAGTATTCTTTGGTGTTGCGTTTCTTTGGGATTGGAATGAAAACTGACCATGAATTAAGGCGAATTGGAATTGGTCAAACAGGAGATGGCAAGAGTGAACATCGACACTTTAGAAATCAGCAAACTAAAATGGACTGCAATGGGTGAATTTAACTCAGATGACCAATATATTTTCTACGGTGGGCAAGAATCCCTTAGAAGAAATAGAGTAGCCATCATAGTCAGCAAAAGAGTCCAAAATGCAGTTCTTGGATGCAATCTCAAAAATGACAGAATGATCTCTGTTTGTTTCCAAGGCAAGCCATTCAATGTCACAGTAATCCAAGTTTATGCCCCGACCAATAATGCTACAGAAGCTCAAGTGAATCGTTCTATGAAGACTTACAACACCTTCTAGAACTAACACCCCCAAATGATGTCCTTTTCATTATAGGGGACTGGAATGCAAAAGTAGGAAGTCAAGAAACACCTGGAGTAACAGGCAAATTTGACCTTGGAGTACAGAATGAAGCAGGGCAAAGGCTAATAGAGTTCTGCCAAGAGAACGCACTGGTCATAGCAAACACCCTCTTCCAACAACACAAGAGAAGACTCTACACATGGACATCACCAGATGGTCAACACCGAAATCCGATTGATTATATTCTTTGCAGCCAAAGATGGAGAAGTTCTATACAGTCAGCAAAAACAAGACTGGGAGCTGACTGTGGATCATTTATTGCCAAATTCAGACCTAAATTGAAGAAAGTAGGAAAAGCACTAGACCATTCAGGTATGACCTAAATCAAATCCCTTATGATTATACAGTGGAAGTGAGCAATAGATTCCAGGGATTAGATCTGACAGACAGAGTTCCTAAAGAACTATGGACAGAGTTTCATGACACTGTACAGGAGGCAGTGATCAAGACCATCCCCAAGAAAAAGAAATGCAAAAAGGTGAAATGGTTGTCTGACGAGGCCTTAAAATTGCTGAGAAAAGAAGAGAAGGGAAAGGCGAAGGAGGAAAGGAGAGAGATACCCATTTGAATGTTGAGTTCCACAGTATAGCAAGGAGAGATAAGAATGTCTTCCTCAGTGATCAATGCAAAGAAATAGAGGAAAACAATAGAATGGGAGAGATTAGAGATCTCTTAAAAAAATAATAGAGATACCAACGGAATTTTTCATGCAAAGATGGGTACAATAAAGGACAGAAACGGTATGGACCTAAGAGAAGCAGAAGATACTAAGAAGAGGTGGCAAGAATACACAGAACAACTATACAAAAAAGATCTTCACGACCCAGATAATTATGATGGTGTGATCACCCACCTAGAGCTGGACATCCTGAAATGAGAAGTTAAGTGGGCCTTAGGAAGCATCACTATGAACAAAGCTGGTAGAGGTGATGGAATTTCAGTTAAGCTATTTCAAATCCTAAAAGATGATGCTGTGAAAATGCTGCACTCAACATACCAGCAAATTTGAAAAACTCAGCAGGACTGGAAAAGGTCAGTTTTCATTCCAATCGCAAAGAAAGGCAATATCAAAGAATACTCAAACTACCGCACAATTGCACCCATCTCACAGGCTAGCAAAGTAATGGTCAAAGTTCTCTAAGCCAGGGTTCAACAGTACATGAACCATAAACTTCCAGATGTTCAAGCTGGATTTAGAAAAGGCAGAGGAGCCAGAGATCAAATTGCCAACGTCCATTGGATCATAGGAAAAGAGAGAATTCCAGAAAAACATCTACGTTATTGACTATGCCAAAGCCTTTGACTGTGTGGATCACAATGAACTGTGGAAACTTCTTGAAGAGATGGGAATACCAGACTACCTGACCTGCCTCCTGAGAAATCTGTATGCAGGTCAAGAAGCAACAAAGAGAACTGCACATGGAACAACAGACTGGTTCCCAATCAGGAAAGGAATACGTCAAGGCTGTATATTGTCACTCTGTTTATTTTACTTATATGCAGAGTACTTCATGAGAAATGCCGGGCTGGATGAAGCACAAGCTGGAATCAAGATTGCCGGGAGAAATATCAATAACCTCGGATATGCAGATGACACCACCATTATGGCAGAAAAGGAAGAAGAACTAAAGAGCCTCTTGATGAAAGTGAAAGAGGAGAGTGAAAAAGTTGGCTTAAAACTCAACATTCAGAAAACTAATATCATGGCATCTGGTCCCATCATCAAGGCAAATAGATGAGGAAACAGTGAAAACAGTGAGAGACTTTATTTTTGGGGGGCTCCAAAATCACTGCAGATGGTTACTGCAGCCGTGAATTTAAAAGACACTTGCTCCTTGGAATAAAAGTTACGACCAACCTAGATAGCATATTAAAAATCAGAGATATTACTTTGCTAACAAAGGTCCATCTAGTCAAAGCTATGGTTTTTCCAGTAGTCACATATAGATGTGAGAGTTGGACTATAAGGAAAGCTGAGCGCCAAAGAATTGATGCTTTTGAACTGTGGTGTTGGAGAAGACTTGAGTGTCACTTGGACAGCAAGGGGATCTAACCAGTCCATCCTAAAGGAAGTCAGTCCTGCATATTCATTGGAAGGACTGATGCTAAAGCTGAAACTCCAATACTTTGGCCACCTGAAGCAAGGAATTGATTCACTTGAAAAACCCTGATGCTGGTAAAGATTGAAAGTGGGAAGAGAAGGGGACGACAGAGGATGAGATGGTTGGATGGCATGACCGATTCAATGGACATGATTTTGAGTAAACTCTAGGAGTTGGTGATCGACAGGGAGGCCTGGCGTGCTGCAGTCCATGGGATTGCAAAGAGTCGGACATGACTGAACTGAACTGAACTGACTGTGTGCCCAGCAACAACATTGTGTATCTTGGTAAGGAGGGAGTTGGAACACTGAGATGATAAACTTCAGATGAAAAGCAATATAATATTTGAAGAAATTAAAAGATGGGTAAATAAACTGGAATCATATAGAATGCTCTGAATGTTGCTAAATCATTTTTACTTGATTAAGGAGCAAATAGATTTCAACAGTGGTATAAATGTGAAGAATTATTATGGCATTGATGTATCAAGTGGATGTAAGAATTGATATAATGGCAGCTAGAAGCCCCAGAAAGAAGACATTATAGTAATCCAGGCATGAGCAGGAAAGTGGAGGAGACAGATCCAGGAAAAAAAGTTAGTTGCGTTGTGTTTAGACATTTTTACTAAAGTAATGACTACTGTTAATTTGCTAAGTATTATATACTGAGAAGATGGTATATCTTTCACGTAATGATCTGAATGCTTTCTAGATAATCGAATTTTCTCTAAACTTTAGTAATGCTTAAGTTAAACTTCTGTTTGACAAGTTAGATAATCTTGAGATTATAATTTAATGGAGCAAATTCTTCTTTTTCTTATAAAAAAGGATTTACATTAAAAAAGTACAGAAATTTCCTGACTATAGAGTTCCTACAGACCCCAAAATTGACAGGAAGATAATCCGAATGGAGCAGGAGAAAGCCTTTAACTTGCTAAAAAAGAACTTGGTAGATGCTGGTGGTGTTCTTAGGTATGACGTTTACATTGTTCTTGTATTTACAAGGTACTTTGCTGCTTTTACAAGAAATCTGTCTATAAGAGAAATTATATTATGTTTTCTAATTATTCCATTAAGAAATGGTTTCTATAAGGTAGATGTTTTATTAGTAGCTTCCTAGGTATTAAACTGATTTGCCATGTATAAGCCATTGAGTTTATCAATCACATGTGGATAATTTTGACCATGGAATTTTTTCCCAACATGATAAATTCATATTTGGAAACACGTTTTATTACATATTTAGTACTTTCTTACAACCTAATTTGCTATAGCCCACCAGGCTTCTCTGTCCATGGCATTTCCCTGGCAATAATAGTGGAGTGGGTTGCCATTTCCTTCTCTAGTGGCTCTTCTTGACCCAGGGATCAAACCCACATCTCGTGCATTGGCAGGCAGATTCTTTACCACTGAAGTACTTGGGAAGCACTTAATATTATATTATTATATATAATTTTTTAAAAAATATATTCCTTCTGTTTATGAGTATTAACATAAATATATGATTCTTGCCTTTTTCTAGTAATATAACTTTAAATATTTTCTCTTATTAGGTGGTATGTACAGTTACCTACGCAGCAAGCTCATCAGTATCACGAATTAGAGACTCCCTGCCTCCCTTTATCATCTTCCTCCTTTCCCATATCTTCTCTTGAAGAAGAGGAAGCTGCAGTTAGAGATGAGAATTGTACATTGCCCTCACGTCTACATCCTCAAGTAGCACATAAAATTCAAGAATTAGTATCACAGGGAATAGAACAAGTGTATGCAGTTAGAAAACAGCTAAGGTACAGTAGAACAAATTGTTCTTTTATATTTTTCATTTTTGTTTGTTGGTTTAAATAATACACTTAACATTGTAGACATATTCCAGGATATATGCTATCAGAATATATAGGGAATATAGTTTATTAATTTATTAAAATAATATTATTTATGAATTGATCACTTTTAGCAGATGCTTTGCAAGCCATGAGTAATGATTTGAATTACTCATTTTAGATAGTCCATGTTCAGATTTGGGAAATTAGACTATTTTTAAATGATATATATATTGAATTATATACTAAATACCTTTATAGAAAGAAAATTTTTAGAAAAGATTTTAAAACATTGGCCAAGATATTTGTTTTAACCCATTTGAAATGTGCAGTTAAATTTTATTGAAACAAAAGAATATGAGTAGTTTTTTGTCTAATGAAATTTTAAATGTAGTACTATGTGTGTGCATGTTAAGTCACTTCAGTTGTGTTCAACTCTTTGCGACCCTGTGGACTGCAGCCTGCCAGGCTCCTCTGTCCATGGCATTCTCCAGGCAAGAATACTGGAGTGGGTTGCCATGCACTCTTCCAGGGGATCTTCCCCACACAGGGATCAAACCCATGTCTCCTGTGACTCCTGGACTGCAGGTGGATTCTTTACTGCTTAGCCACTGTGGAAGCCCCATGTAGTACTCTGGTCTAATTTTATTGGTACTCAGGATATAATAATAATTATTATTATAAATATGAGGCACTTACTATGTGTGTGCCAAATAGTATGCTAAGTACTTTATAGGCACAATCTCATTATTCCCGTGACTTCATAAATTTAGTGTATTTATCCTCATTCTTCAGATCAGGAAATGGAGGCTTGGGATGGTTAAAAAGATATAGCTAGAAGTAAAAGTCTAGGTGTACAACCTTGCTCTTCACCATGATTTCTGCTTCTTAACTGACTTTATTCCTGCTGGTTATTGTATAATTGGATCTGAACAGCAGAATGAGTAGTTCCCAGGATTATTTCTTAGTTAATACATGACTTCGGTTTAACAGATTTCTTAAACATTTTATGTTTTTTTACATTGGGGCATTGTTAGAACAGAGTTAAAGTTTGGTAAGCCATCCACTATTTTACTAAACCTAAATCTTAAGAACAAAAGTATGATACAGCTCTGCAATATGGCCTACTGAATATAATGCACAAAGCATGTGTATATTGAATTTTATCATTTCTTTTTATATATTTACTATTTATACCATCTTGTGGCAACATTGCCTTTTATTTCTATCTTCTCTTTGGTCTACTTGTAAAATTTGAGCAGATCATATTTCATATATTATCTGAAGACTTTTGAAAGCAATGAAATATGTTTATATGTATAACTTTGGTATAGGCCCAGTCTGTCTTAGTTATTAGCCTCGTGTATGACTTTGGGCAAATTACTTAATTTCTGTAGCCCTGAGTGTCTTCTGTAAAGTCGGAATGTTGATTATACTTACCTCACAAGATTATAGGATGGGTTAAAGGAGATACTAGATGTAAAGTGTTCAGTTCAGTGACTGACAGAGTAAGCATTCAAAAACATACTATGTTTGAACTGAAAATAGTGATTTCATTAAATTCATAAAAATATCAAAGCTCACTCTAAGATATACAGGTGTTTAACCAGTGAAAATATTGCCTTTCTTTTAATCTGCATGAATTCTAGGACAACGTGTAGGAAAAAAGTAAAAAAATATAAATTACTTATAAAGCTGTAAATCATACTTTACAGAATTATATGCTAAAAGAGAACCTTTCTCACTTGAACTAAATTATTAGATTGCTAGATTGTTTATGTTTTTATTCTATTTTATATTTTCACAGAAAATTTGTGGAAAGGGAACTCTTCAAACCTGATGAAGTACCTGAAAGACATAATTTATCCTTTTTTCCAACTGTAAATGATATAAGAAATCACATCCATGAGGTACAGAAATCCTTGAAAAATGGAGATAGTATATATAACTCAGAGATTATTCCAGCAACGGTATGATTACAACTGTAATTTCTACAATATTGTTTTATTACAATAGTCTTTCTCAGCTAATGCATGGTTGCTACTAGGCCATATAAATAACTGTGATGTAAGGAAAAATAGTGTTTTTCCCCAAAGTGTAAACACTGAACTCTTAGGTGATGATTCAACTGAAATATTTTTTATTACTCCCATAAAAAGAAATTTAAGTGAATTTCTAGCCATGACTATAATAACAATAGTAATCTTCACTTAAAAATCAACATATTTTATCTCTACAAGAGTATATCTTATTGATGTGACAGATGTTTATTGAGTGCATACTATATATATCTCCACCTCTTTTTAAATATGTCAGCAAGTTTGAATAGAATAGCATAGACTTGAATGTGATGATGTTGGTTCTATATGCCCTCTGTGGATGTAAAGCTTACCTCATACTCTGATACTGTAGTTTCCCCCAGAAAAGTGGCCATTTCTACCTACTCTGAAGAGAGTAGAAACTACCCAGAAACTGCTGATAGTAATATACACAATGGTTACCCAGAAATTACCCAGAAACTACTAATTGTAATACACACAATGATTTTGGCATTAAAATCTCAAGTAACAATATCCTTTGCTGTCTACATGTTTACTTTCTAGATTCAGTAACAGAATAGTTTGAGATTTTTTATTAAGCTTGGGCTACTCTTCTTTTCTATCCAAAACACTTAGTTATTAACTGTCCAAAATTCAGAAACTAAAACAGATTTGAGTACCAACAGTCTTTGTCAAATTCTTGCTATCTGAACTTGGGAAGGTAATTTATTTGATTAGTTAAGTATACTTATGCTTTGAGAATATGAACAAGTGAAGAAAGTAATTATAGAATAAAGCACATTTATACTATGATTGGGTAAGATATGACAGTTGCATTGCTATTTTAAAATAGTTTTAGAGATAAATGCTTTGTTCTTTTTACTGAAGTAAGTGTTCCCATTTCAGCTTCAATGGACTACAGATAGTGGGAATATTCTGAGAGAGACTGTGACAGTTACGCTTGCAGAAGGTAGGTTATCTTGAATAATTCAATTTTAAGATATAAAATCAAGCAGTGTTAAACCTGGAAGATATTTAAGATATTATCTCATCTAATTTGTCTCATCTAAGTTATGGATAAGGAAACCATGGCCCAAAGAGGCAAGAGCAACTACATTAGGATTTATCAAAAATATTTCTAGCTATTTAAATTTCCTATGTATATATCAGATTTTATTCTTTATGATTGAAATTTTGACGCTAGTGATAATTAGCATGGTTTACTCTAAAGCTAGGCTAACTTCAATAGTAATAACTCTAAGACACCTTGATCAGGAAACTGTTGTCCATTTTGTATGGTTTGCTTTTTCTCATATGTTTCTTGCTCCTGTGTTCTCTCAGTATTCCAGGGTTATTTCAGCCCTTTTGTTCTCTCTTTGAGAAATGTCTTTTCTCCTCTTCTGCGTGGCACACTCCTCTTACCACTCAAATTGCAGTTTCTTTGGCTTTAGGTGCTTTCTTAACTTCCTCCCGCTATGTAAATTTGGATATTCACTCTTTTTTATTTATCTCTGCATTTAACATGCTATTCTTTGTTTATGGATATATATCTTTTATTATGATTTGGGAATTGTGTGTCTTTTTTTGTAAATGCAGGTACAAAGTTTATTACCAGAGACATAGCACAAAAAGTGGGACAGTACACAGAGAAACGGTTAGTTTAGTTAAGACGGAGGGGCAAGGCAGAGATAAACACCCAGCGAGAAAGGGTGTTGGCATCCACCCTAGTGAAGAGGAGCTGAGAATCATATTTTATTCAAATTAATATACCTAGTTCTTAGCATAGTGGCTTCTAAAAACTTAACATGTAAATAAATACTTTAAAATAAATTAATAATATGTAGAATACAATTTTTTTTTTATTCTTTGGCTATTGATCTTTAAGAATTGCTTTGCTTATAGAATAGCTTGCAAATTCTTTAGACTTATTCTTTTGTTCTGTGTATATTTAATTCAGTGTGATAAATGCTGAGCATAGAAAAGTAAGTTTCTTGCTTCATTGAATTTAAATGTTAGGAAGAGAAAAAGACTACAGCATATTCTAATTAATTACTATAATGAATAGTAATAGTATTACTATGAGAGAGAGTTGACAGTATTACCATGATAGAATTGTGCCAAACTGTGTGGGAACAGTGATAGAGATATGTAACTTAGTCCAGAGAGTAGGGAAGGGACATTTGAGAAAGTGATGTTTATTTTTATTTTTTTAAGTTAGAGGACAGTTGCTTTAAAATGGTAGTTTGTACTGTAGAGCAAAGTGTATCAACTGTATGTATACACATATCCTCTGTTTTTTGGATTTCCTTCCCATTTAGGTCACCACAGAGCACTGAGTAAAGTTCCCTGCGCTATATAGTAGGTTATGATTAGTTATCCATTTTATATACAGTAGTAGAGAAAGTGACTTTTAAACTGAGAAGTGAAGAATGAATAGGAATTTACTAATTAAAGGAATAGCATGTTCAAACGCTAAGCAAGAAAGAGGATGCCATGTCCAAGGAACTTAATGCTTAAGTGGTCTTAAGTAGAGACAGTGGTTGGAGATAAAACTGAATAAGCATAATAGATTTAGGAGGCCGTTTCACCTTGCAAATGAAAGATGATAGTGGTGTTGTTTGCAGTTGGTGACATTTATACAAGAATTAGGCACACTTAAGAGTTATCTTCAGTTCAGTTCAGTCTCTCAGTCTTGTCCGACTCTTTGTAATCCCATGGACTGCAGCACGCCAGGTTTCTCTGTCCATCACCAACTCCCGGAGTTTACTCAATCTCATATCCATTGAGTCGGTGATGCCATCCAACCATCTCATCCTCTCCCGTCCCCTTCTCCTTCGGTGATGCCATCCAACCATCTCATCCTCTGCCGTCCCCTTCTCCTTCCGCCTTCAATCTTTGCCAGCATCAGGGTCTTTTCCAATGAGTCAGCTCTTTGCATCAGGTGTATCTTCTGCATATCTGAGGTTATTGATATTTCGCCTGGCAGTCTTGATTCCAGCTTGTGTTTATCCAGTCCAGCATTTCTCATGAAATACTCTGCATGTAAGTTAAATAAGCAGGGTGACAGTGTACAGCCTTGATGTACTCCTTTCCCGATTTGGAACCAGTCTGTTGTTCCATGTCCAGTTCTAAACGTTGCATCTTGACCTGCATACAGATTTCTCAGGAGGCAGGTCAGGTGGTCTGGTATTCCCGTCTCTTCAAGAATTTTCCACATTTCATTGTGAGCCACACAGTCAAAGGCTTTGGCATAGTCAATAAAGCAGAAGTAGATGTTTTGCTGAACTCTCACTTTTTTGATAATCCAACAGATGTTGGCTATTTGATCTCTGGTTCCTCTGCCTTTTATAAATCCAGCTTGAACATCTGGAAGTTCATGGTTCATGTACTGTTGAAACCTGGCTTGGAGAATTTTGAGCATTTCTTTACTAGCGTGTAAGATGAGTGCAACTGTGTGGTAGTTTGAACATTCTTTGGGATTGCCTTTCTTTGGAATTGGAATGAAAACTGACCTTTCCCAGTCCTGCTGAGTTTTCCAAATTTGCTTGCATGTTGAGTGCAGCATTTTCACAGCATCATCTTTCAGGATTTGAAATAGCTCACCTGGAATTCTATCACCTCCACTAGCTTTGTTCCTAATAATGCTTCCTAAGGCCCACTTGACTTCACATATCAGGATGTCTGGGTGTAGGTGAGTGATCACACCATTGTGACTATCTGGGTCATGAAAATTTTATTTGTATAGTTCTTCTGTGTATTCTTGCCACCTCTTCTTAGTATCTTCTGCTTCTGTTACGTCCATACTATTTCTGTCCTTTATTGTGCCCGTCTTTGCATGAAAAGTTCCTTTGGTATCTTAATCTTCTTGAAGAGATCTCTAGTCTTTCCCATTCTATTGTTTTCCTCTATTTCTTTGTAATGATTGCTGAGGAAGGCTTTTTTATCTCTCCTTGCTGTTCTGTGGAACTCTGCCTTCAAATGGGTTCAGTTCAGTTCAGTTCAGTCCCTCAGTCGTGTCTGACTCTTTGCAACCCCATGAATCGCAGCACGCCAGGCCTCCTTGTCTATCACCAACTCCCGAAGTTCACTCAAACTCACGTCCATTGAGTCAGTGATGCCATCCAGCCATCTCATCCTCTGTCGTCCCCTTCTCCTCCTGCCCCCAAGCCCTCTCAGCATCAGAGTCTTTTCCAATGAGTCAACTCTTTGCATGAGATGGCCAAAGTACTGGAGTTTCAGCTTTAGCATCATTCCTTCCAAAGAAATCCCAGGGCTGATCTCCTTCAGAAGGGACTGGTTGGATCTCCTTGCAGTCCAAGGGACTCGCAAGAGTCTTCTCCAACAGCACAGTTCAAAAGCATCAATTCTTTGGCGCTCAGCTTTCTTCACAGTCCAACTCTCACATCCATACATGACTACTGGAAAAACCATAGGCTTGACTAGGTGGACCTTTGTTGGCAAATTAATGTCTCTGTTTTTCAATATGCTATCTAGGTTGTCATAACTTTCCTTCCAAGGAGTAAGCATCTTTTAATTTCATGGCTGCAGTCACCATCTGCAATGATTTTGGAGGCCCCCAAAATAAAGTCTGACACTGTTTCCACTGTTTTCCCATCTATTTCCCATGAAGTGATGGGACCGGATGCCATGATCTTCGTTTTCTGAATGTTGACCTTCAAGCCAACATTTTCACTTTCTTTCACTTTCATCCAGAGGCTTTTTAGCTCCTCTTCATTTTCTGCCATAAGGGTGGTGTCATCTGCATATCTGAGGTTATTGATATTTCTCCCAGCAATCTTGATTCCAGCTTCTGCTTCCTCCAGCCCAGCATTTCTCATGGTGTACTCTGCATGTAAGTTAAATAAGCAGGGTGACAATATACAACCTTGACGTCCTCCTTTTCCTATTGGAACCAGTCTGTTTTTCCATGTCCAGTTCTAACTGTTGTTTCCTGACCTGCATATAGGTTTCTCAAGAGGCAGGTCAGGTGGTCTGGTATTCCCATCTCTTTCAGAATTTTCCACATTTCATTGTGATCCACACAGTCAAAGGCTTTGGCATGTCAATAAGCAGAGATAGATGTTTTTCTGGAACTCTCTTGCTTTTTCAATGACCCAGCGGATGTTGCCAATTTGATCTCTGGTTCCTCTGCCTTTTCTAAAACCAGCTTGAACATCTAGAAGTTCGCGGTTCACGTATTGCTAAAGCCTGGCTTGGAGAATTTTGAGCATTACTTTACTAGCGTTTGAGATGAGTGCAATTGTGTGGTAGTTTGAGCATTCTTTGGCATTGCCTTTCTTTGAGATTGGAATGAAAATTGACCTTTTCCAGTCCTGTGGCCACTGCTAAGTTTTCCAAATTTGCTGACATATTGAGTGCAGCTCTTTCACAGCATCATCTTTCAGGATTTGAAATAGCTCAACTGGAATTCCATCACCTCCACTAGCTTTGTTCGTAGTGATGATTTCTAAGGCCCACTTGACTTCACATTCCAAGATGTCTGGCTCTAGGTGAATGATCACACCATCATGATTATCTTGGTCATGAAGATCTTTTTTGTACAGTTCTTCTGTGTATTCTTGACACCTCTTCTTAATATCTTCTGCTAGGTCCATACCATTTCTCTCCTTTATCGAGCCCATCTTTGCATGAAATGTTCCCTTGGTATCTCTAATTTTCTTGAAGAGATCTCATTCTGTTGTTTTCCTCTATTTCTTTGCATTGATCACTAAGGAAGGCTTTCTTATCTCTTCTTGCTATTCTTTGGAACTCTGCATTCAGATGCTTATATCTTTCCTTTCCTCCTTTGCTTTTGGCTTCTCTTCTTTTCACAGCTGTTTGTACGGCCTCCTCAGACAGCTGTTTTGCTTTTTTGCATTTCTTTTCCATGGGTATGGTCTGAATCCCTGTCTCCTGTACAATGTCACAAACCTAAGTCCATAGTTCATTAGGCACTCTATCTATCAGATCTAGTCCCTTAATCTCTCACTTCCACTGTATAATCATAAAGGATTTGATTTAGGTCATACCTGAATGGTCTAGTGGTTTTCCCTACCTTCTTCAATTTAAGTCTGAATTTGGCAATAAGGAGTTCATGATCTGAGCCACAGTCAGCTCCTGGTCCTGTTTTTGTTGACTGTACAGAGCTTCTCCATCTTTGGCTGCAAAGAATATAATCAATCTGATTTCGGTGTTGATGATCTGGTGATGTCCATGTGTAGAGTCTTCTCTTGTGTTGTTGGAAGAGGGTGTTCGGTATAACCAGTGCATTTTCTTGGTAAAACTCTATTAGTCTTTGCCTTGCTTCATTCTGTACTCCAAGGCCAAATTTGCCTGTTACTCCAGGGGTTTCTTGACTCCCTACTTTTGCATTCCAGTCCTCTATAATGAAAAGGACATCTTTTTGGGGTGTTATTTCTAAAAGGTCCTGTAGGTCTTCATAGAACCGTTCTACTTCAGCTTGTTCAGTTACTGGTTGGGGCATAGACTTGGATTACTGTGATATTGAATGGTTTGCCTTGGAAATGAACAGAGATCATTCTGTCATTTTTGAGATTGCATCCAAGTACTGCATTTCGGACTCTCTTGTTGACCATGATGCCTACTCCATTTCTTCTAAGGGATTCCTGCCCACAGTAGTAGATATAATGGTCATCTGAGTTAAATTCACCCATTCCAGTCCATTTTAGTTTGCTGATTCCTAGAATGTTGACATTCACTCTTGCTATCTCCTGTTTGACTACTTAGAATTTGCCTTGAATCATGGACATGACATTCCAGGTTCCTATGCAATATTGCTCTTTACAGCATCGGGCCTTGCTTCTATCACCAGTCACATCCACCACTGGGTATTGTTTTTGCTTTGGCTCCATCCCTTCATTCTTTCTGGATATATTTCTCCACTGATCTCCAGTAGCATATTGGGCACCTACTGACCTGGGGAGTTCCTCTTTCAGTATCCTATCATTTTGCCTTTTCATACTGTTCATGGGGTTCTCAAGGCAAGAATACTGAAGTGGTTTGCCGTTCCCTTCTCCGGTGGACCACATTCTGTCAGACCTCTCCACCACGACCTGCCTGTCTTGGGTGGCTCCATGGGCATGGCTTGGTTTCATTGAGTTAGACAAGGCTGTGTTCCTAGTATGATTAGATTGACTAGTTTTCTGTGATTATGGTTTCAGTGTGTCTGCCCTCTGCTGCCTTCTTGCAACACCTACCGTCTTACTTGGGTTTCTCTTACGTTGGATGTGGGGTATCTCTTCACAGCTGCTCCAGCAATTCAAATGGGTACATATCTCCTTTTGTCCTTTACCTTTTGCTTCTATTCTTTTCTCAGCAATTTGTAAGCCCTCGTCAGACAACCATTTCACCTTTTTGCATTTCTTTTTCTTGGCGATGGCCTTGATCACTGCCTCCTGTACAATGTCACGAACCTCTGTCCATAGTTCTTCAGGGACTCTGTCTATCAGATCTTACCCCTGAAATCTATTTGTCACTTCCACTGTATAATTTTAAGTTATTTGATTTAGGTCATACCTGAATGGTCTAGCTGTTTTCCCTACTTTCTTCAACTTAAGTCTGAATTTGGCCATAGGAGTTCATGATCTGTGCCATAGTCAGCTCCCAGTCTTGTTTTTGCTGACTGTATATAGCTTCTCCATCTTTGGCTGCAAAGAATATAATCAGTCTGATTTCGGTGTTGACCATCTGGTGATGTCCATGTGTAGAGTCTTCTCTTGTGTTGTTGAAAGAGGCTGTTTGCTATGACCAGTGCATTCTCTTGGCAGAACTCTATTAGCCTTTGCCCTGCTTCATTCTGTACTCCAAGGTCAAATTTGCCTGTTACTCCAGGTTTTTCTTGACTTCCTACTTTTGCATTCAGCACAGTCAGGTCCTGGTCTTATTTTTGCTGACTGTCTAGAGCTTTTCCATCTTTGGGGCAATGAGTGCATGGGACCTTTTGAAGGAGGTCACCATTATCTTTATTACCTCTACCATAGTTTGGCCTCAGGTCAAATAACAAGGAGGGAACACAGCCCCACCCTTCAACAGAAAATTGTATTAAAGATTGACTGAGCATGACCCTGCCTATCAGAACAAGACTCAGTTTCCTCCTCCGTCAGTCTCTCCAATCAGGAGGCTTCCATACACCTCTTATCCTTCTCCATCAGAGGGCAGACAGACTGAAAACCATAATCACAGAAAACTAACCAATCTGATCACATGGACCACAGCCTTATCTAACTCAATGAAACTATGAACCATGCCATGTAGGGCCACCCAAGACCTTTGGGGTCATGGTGAAGAGTTTTGACAAAACGTGGTCCACTGGAGAAGGGCATGGCAAACCACTTTAGTATTCTTGCCTTAAGAACCCCATGAACAGAATGAAAAGGCGAACAGATAGGACACTGAAAGATGAACTCCCCAGGTCAGTAGGTGCCCAGTATGCTACTGGAGAAGAATGGAGAAATGACTCCAGAAAGACAGAAGAGATGGAGCCAAAGCAAAAACAACACCCAGTTGTGGATGTGATTGGTGATGGAAGTAAAGTTTGATGCTGTGAAGAACAGTATTGCATAGGAACCTAGAATGTTAGGTCCGTGAACCAAGGCAAATTAGAAGTGGTCAAACAGGAGATGGCAAGAGTGAACATCAGCATTTTAGGAATCAGCAAACTAAAATGGACTGGAATGGGTGAATTTAACTCAGATGACCATTATATCTACCACTGTGAGCAAGAATCCATTAGAAGAAATGGAATAGCCATCATAGTCAACAAAAGAGTCCAAAATGCCATTCATGGATGTAATCTCAAAAACGACAGAATGATCTTTGTTCACTTCCAAGGCAAGCCATTCAATAGCACAGTAATCCAATTCTATGCCCCTACCAATAATGCTGAAGAAGCTGAACGGTTCTATGAAGACCTCCAAGACCTTCTAGAACTAATACCCCAAAAAGATGTCCTTTTCACTATATGGGACTGGAGTGCAAAAGTAGGTAGTCAAGAAATACCTGGAGTAACAGGCAAATTTGACCCTGAAGTACAGAATGAAGCAGGGCAAAGGCTAACAGAGTTTTGCCAGGGAATGTACTGATCATAGCAAACACCCTGTTCCAACAACACAAGAGAAGACTCTACACATGGACATCAGCAGAGTAATCTTAGAAACTGGTTATTGGTTGAATAGGTGTGAGAGGTAAAGGAGTGGGAATGGTCTGGGATGACTCTGGAGTTTCTTTCATGAGCAGCTCATTGATCGTGGCATTTACTGAGCTCAGCAACACTGGCATAAGAGTAGAATATTGGTAGCAGAGGAGAGAAGATTCTGAGATCAAGTTTGCAGAAGCATGAGTACCAGAGTCATTTCAGTGAGGTGGACTGGGAGGAAGCCGTATTGGAATGACTTAAGAGTGAATGGGAAATGATTGAAGAAGTGTAGATAGTGTGGACAAGTTTTTTAAAAAGTTTGCTATGGTACGGGGTTGAAGGAAAGTACGTCAGGAAGGGAGAGACCTGAAGAGGTAGGTAAAGAGGAAGGTACTTGCTAGCTTTGGTGATGGATAGTTCATAGCTTCTCTTTTCTCTTCAAGTGAGAAGGCATCGAGTCCCATCACTTCATGGCAAATAGATGAGGAAACAGTGACAGACTTTATTTTGGGGGGCTCCAAAATCACTGCAGATGGTGACTGCAGCCATGAGATTAACAGACGCTGGCTCCTTGGAAGAAAAGCTATGACAGACCTAGACAGTGTAGTAAAAAGCAGACTTTACTTTGCCAACAAAGGTCCATATAGTCAAAGCTATGGTTTTCCAGTAGTCATGTATGGATATGAGTTCAACCATTAAGAATGCTAAGCACCAAAGAATTGATGCTTTTGAACTGTGGTGTTGGAGAAGACTCTTGAGAGTCCCTTGGACAGCAAGGAGATCAGTGAGTCCTAAAGAAAATCAGTCCTGAATATTCATTGGAAGGACTGATGCTAAAGCTCAAGCTCCAGTACTTTGGCTATCTGATGTGAAGAGCTGACTCTTTAGAGAAGACCCTGATGCTGGGAAAGATTGAAGGTAAGAGGAGAAGGGGACAACAGAGGATGAGATGGTTGGATGGCATCAGAGAAGGGAAAGGCTACCCACTCCAGTATTCTGGCCTGGAAAATTCCATGGACTTTATAGTCCATGGGTTTGCAAAGAGTCGGACACAACTGAACATCTTCCACTTCATCTGTGAAAAATCCCTGGAAGAATAGATGTTGTGATCAGAGAATGGGATGTTTGAAATAGAGATTTTACATGTGGAATAATCTAGGGCATGCTCATAGTAGTGGGAGACTGCAGCAAATTGAGGTGGGACAGTTAGAAATGAAGAAGCCTAGAAATGTGAGAGTACTGTTAATTCTCTCAGTAGTCCTTTGAGAAAAATTCTCTTATCCTGAATTTACAGATGAAGAAAGTGAAGGTTAGGAACTGTGTTAACTGGCATGTTGGTACTTAACATGTTGCCAGAGAAAAACCAGTACTTAAATCCATCCTTGTCTGATAGTAGGGCCATTTTTTAAAATTACTCAGTTACATGGGCGCAATATGCAGTATAGAAGCAATAAACAGTTGTTTTTTGTTTGGTAGGTTTTTTCTTGGCTGCACCATGTAGCATGTGGGTTTTTAGTTCCCTGACTAGGGATCGAACCCGTGCCCCCTGTATTGGAAGCATAGAGCCTTAACACTGGGCCACCAGGGAAGTCCCGTTAAATAGTTACTGATAATTTGTTTTTGATTGACTTAAAGAGATGAATATATTTGTGTTAACATATAAGAATTACATGAGGACTCAAATTCCCTAAGGACAATTACCTTAAAAATTGAGATATTTAGAAAAGAAAGAAATTTTTACTCCTATTCATTTATTCCAAAATGAGTTGTTGAAAGAAACTTTATTATTATTGAAGACCTGCTTTGTGCTAGGCATTGTCCTAGGCACTAGGGCTACCAAAGATGAATTGAGTTTCATCTTTGTAATTGAGAAGCTCAGTAGGTGCTCCATATCTGGAGAAGTGTAAGCCCAGTATTACAGCATTTAAAATGGACTAGGTTAGAACTACAGGTATAGAATCTTTCAAGGAAAAAAAAAATACTTTCTTACAACCCATCCTAGCTATGCTGAATTAAAATTACTGGAGGTTGAATCTAGGAATTTATATTATTTTTTACAGTTTTCTTATTGATTCTGATGAATTATGTGGTTTTAGAAATAGTAGACTAGATAACTAGATATAACTTCTTAAAGTCCTTTGACCTTATTTCCTATTCCATTTCTGACAGTAAAGGTGTAATAAAGTGTAGCCATAAAAATTATTTTAATAATTTATTTTTTATGAAATTTAGGTAATTCACAAGGAGAATCAGTTTCCAGCAAATTGGAAACAAATCAGACAAGGAATTCTTTGTCTCCAGAACCAGCCCACTTACTCTCCTCACTTTCATTTCAGCCAAAAATATTCACACACCTGCAGGTAAGGATCCAGTGTAATACCAAATTTGAGGCCCTTATCTTTCATCCTCAGTTTCTCTTCTTTTCTTTGGGATTTTACAGAATTGTTATGGAATCATGAACATGATCAGTGATATTTTTATCATTAATTTTCTGACTTTTTTGTGTCTTAACTTAAGATGATAATTTAAACAATATGTTTTGGAAAAGTTTGAATTGATTATGCATGCAAGAAAATTTAGTAGTGCAGTTTTCCTTTGGTTTTTGTTTCTGTCCTCACTTAGTATTTGTTAGTAACTATACTCTTAGCTTTTATTCTAAGTTTGGGTCAAAAGAATAATACATTCAAAGCAAACAACGTACACAGTAAATTCAAACATTTGATATAACTCTTTTTGGTTCAAAGGGTTTGCAGTTACAACCAAGATTCACTTCTGATGGATCACCAGCTCTAATATCAGTGAATAACCACCCCTCCTCCAGTCCTTCAAGACTTCTGGATTCAGTAGAAAGTGTTGTAATGAATAATAATTCTCTACTGCTTGGTCAGACTCATTGCCTTCAAACAGATTCACCTCTAACCCCAAACAGTAGTATTTCTTCTACCATGAGTAACCTTCCAGGACCAGATCAAA